>NW_027362994.1:0-75000 GCF_046119375.1 Phyllobates terribilis
GTACAGCGCTGTATGTGGAGTCATCATACTATGTACAGGGCTGTATGTGGAGCCATCATACTATGTACAGGGCTGTATGTGGAGCCATCATACTATGTACAGGACTGTATGTGGAGCCATCATACTATGTACAGGGCTGTATGTGGAGCAATCATACTATGTACAGGGCTGTATGTGGAGCCATCATACTATGTACAGGGCTGTATGTGGAGCCATCATACTATGTACAGGACTGTATGTGGAGCCATCATACTATGTACAGGACTGTATGTGGAGCCATCATACTATGTACAGGGCTGTATGTGGAGCCATCATACTATGTACAGGGCTGTATGTGGAGCCATCATACTATGTACAGGACTGTATGTGGAGCCATCATACTATGTACAGGGCTGTATGTGGAGCCATCATACTATGTACAGGGCTGTATGTGGAGCCATCATACTATGTACAGGACTGTATGTGGAGTCATCATACTATGTACAGGACTGTATGTGGAGTCATCATACTATGTACAGGACTGTATGTGGAGTCATCATACTATGTACAGGGCTGTATGTGGAGCCATCATACTATGTACAGGGCTGTATGTGGAGCCATCATACTATGTACAGGGCTGTATGTGGAGCCATCATACTATGTACAGGGCTGTATGTGGAGCCATCATACTATGTACAGGACTGTATGTGGAGTCATCATACTATGTACAGGACTGTATGTGGAGTCATCATACTATGTACAGGACTGTATGTGGAGTCATCATACTATGTACAGGGCTGTATGTGGAGCCATCATACTATGTACAGGGCTGTATGTGGAGCCATCATACTATGTACAGGGCTGTATGTGGAGCCATCATACTATGTACAGGACTGTATGTGGAGTCATCATACTATGTACAGGACTGTATGTGGAGTCATCATACTATGTACAGGACTGTATGTGGAGTCATCATACTATGTACAGGGCTGTATGTGGAGCCATCATACTATGTACAGGGCTGTATGTGGAGCCATCATACTATGTACAGGGCTGTATGTGGAGCCATCATACTATCTACAGGACTGTATGTGGAGTCATCATACTATGTACAGGGCTGTATGTGGAGTCATCATACTATGTACAGGACTGTATGTGGAGTCATCATACTATGTACAGGGCTGTATGTGGAGTCATCATACTATGTACAGGACTGTATGTGGAGTCATCATACTATGTACAGGGCTGTATGTGGAGTCATCATACTATGTACAGGGCTGTATGTGGAGTCATCATACTATGTACAGGACTGTATGTGGAGTCATCATACTATGTGCAGGGCTGTATGTGGAGCCATCATACTATGTACAGGGCTGTATGTGGAGCCATCATACTATGTACAGGGCTGTATGTGGAGCCATCATACTAT
This sequence comes from Phyllobates terribilis, assembly GCF_046119375.1. Classification (NCBI taxonomy): domain Eukaryota; kingdom Metazoa; phylum Chordata; class Amphibia; order Anura; family Dendrobatidae; genus Phyllobates; species Phyllobates terribilis. The sequence goes on from NW_027362994.1 coordinate 1,409, forward strand.
CTACAGGACTGTATGTGGAGTCATCATACTATGTACAGGGCTGTATGTGGAGCCATCATACTATGTACAGGGCTGTATGTGGAGCCATCATACTATGTACAGGGCTGTATGTGGAGCCATCATACTATGTACAGGACTGTATGTGGAGCCATCATACTATGTACAGGACTGTATGTGGAGTCATCATACTATGTACAGGGCTGTATGTGGAGCCATCATACTATGTACAGGGCTGTATGTGGAGCCATCATACTATGTACAGGGCTGTATGTGGAGCCATCATACTATGTACAGGACTGTATGTGGAGCCATCATACTATGTACAGGACTGTATGTGGAGTCATCATACTATGTACAGGACTGTATGTGGAGCCATCATACTATGTACAGGGCTGTATGTGGAGCCATCATACTATGTACAGGACTGTATGTGGAGCCATCATACTATGTACAGGACTGTATGTGGAGTCATCATACTATGTACAGGACTGTATGTGGAGCCATCATACTATGTACAGGGCTGTATGTGGAGCCATCATACTATGTACAGGACTGTATGTGGAGCCATCATACTATGTACAGGGTTGTATGTGGAGCCATCATACTATGTACAGGGCTGTATGTGGAGCCATCATACTATGTACAGGGCTGTATGTGGAGCCATCATACTATGTACAGGACTGTATGTGGAGCCATCATACTATGTACAGGGCTGTATGTGGAGCCATCATACTATGTACAGGACTGTATGTGGAGCCATCATACTATGTACAGGACTGTATGTGGAGTCATCATACTATGTACAGGACTGTATGTGGAGCCATCATACTATGTACAGGACTGTATGTGGAGTCATCATACTATGTACAGGACTGTATGTGGAGCCATCATACTATGTACAGGGCTGTATGTGGAGTCATCATACTATGTACAGGACTGTATGTGGAGCCATCACACTATGTACAGGGCTGTATGTGGAGCCATCACACTATGTACAGGGTTGTATGTGGAGCCATCATACTATGTGCAGGGCTGTATGTGGAGTCATCATACTATGTACAGTTCTGTATGTGGAGCCATCATACTATGTACAGGACTGTATGTGGAGCCATCATACTATGTACAGGACTGTATGTGGAGCCATCATACTATGTGCAGGGCTGTATGTGGAGCCATCATACTATGTACAGGGCTGTATGTGGAGCCATCATACTATGTACAGGACTGTATGTGGAGCCATCATACTATGTACAGGGCTGTATGTGGAGTCATCATACTATGTACAGGGCTGTATGTGGAGCCATCATACTATGTACAGGACTGTATGTGGAGCCATCATACTATGTACAGGGCTGTATGTGGAGCCATCATACTATGTACAGGGCTGTATGTGGAGCCATCATACTATGTGCAGGACTGTATGTGGAGCCATCATACTATGTACAGGACTGTATGTGGAGCCATCATACTATGTACAGGGCTGTATGTGGAGCCATCATACTATGTACAGGACTGTATGTGGGGCCATCATACTATGTACAGGACTGTATGTGGAGTCATCATACTATGTACAGGACTGTATGTGGAGTCATCATACTATGTACAGGACTGTATGTGGAGCCATCATACTATGTACAGGGCTGTATGTGGAGCCATCATACTATGTACAGGGCTGTATGTGGAGCCATCATACTATGTACAGGGCTGTATGTGGAGCCATCATACTATGTACAGGGTTGTATGTGGAGCCATCATACTATGTACAGGGCTGTATGTGGAGCCATCATACTATGTGCAGGACTGTATGTGGAGCCATCATACTATGTGCAGGACTGTATGTGGAGCCATCATACTATGTGCAGGACTGTATGTGGAGTCATCATACTATGTACAGGGCTGTATGTGGAGTCATTATACTATGTGCAGGACTGTATGTGGAGTCATCATACTATGTACAGGGCTGTATGTGGAGTCATTATACTATGTACAGGACTGTATGTGGAGCCATCATACTATGTACAGGGCTGTATGTGGAGTCATCATACTATGTACAGGGCTGTATGTGGAGCCATCATACTGTGTACAGGGTTGTATGTGGAGCCATCATACTATGTACAGGACTGTATGTGGAGTCATTATACTATGTACAGGGCTGTATGTGGAGTCATCATACTATGTACAGGGCTGTATGTGGAGCCATCATACTGTGTACAGGGTTGTATGTGGAGCCATCATACTATGTACAGGGCTGTATGTGGAGTCATCATACTATGTACAGGGCTGTATGTGGAGCCATCATACTGTGTACAGGGTTGTATGTGGAGCCATCATACTATGTACAGGACTGTATGTGGAGTCATTATACTATGTGCAGGACTGTATGTGGAGTCATCATACTATGTACAGGACTGTATGTGGAGCCATCATACTATGTACAGGGCTGTATGTGGAGTCATTATACTATGTACAGGACTGTATGTGGAGCCATCATACTATGTACAGGGCTGTATGTGGAGCCATCATACTATGTACAGGACTGTATGTGGAGTCATCATACTATGTACAGGACTGTATGTGGAGCCATCATACTATGTACAGGGCTGTATGTGGAGTCATCATACTATGTACAGGGCTGTATGTGGAGTCATTATACTATGTACAGGACTGTATGTGGAGCCATCATACTATGTACAGGGCTGTATGTGGAGCCATCATACTATGTACAGGACTGTATGTGGAGTCATCATACTATGTACAGGACTGTATGTGGAGCCATCATACTATGTACAGGGCTGTATGTGGAGCCATCATACTATGTACAGGGCTGTATGTGGAGCCATCATACTATGTACAGGACTGTATGTGGAGTCATCATACTATGTACAGGGCTGTATGTGGAGCCATCATACTATGTACAGGGCTGTATGTGGAGCCATCATACTATGTACAGGACTGTATGTGGAGTCATCATACTATGTACAGGACTGTATGTGGAGCCATCATACTATGTACAGGACTGTATGTGGAGCCATCATACTGTGTACAGGGTTGTATGTGGAGCCATCATACTATGTACAGGACTGTATGTGGAGCCATCATACTATGTACAGGACTGTATGTGGAGTCATCATACTATGTACAGGACTGTATGTGGAGCCATCATACTATGTACAGGGCTGTATGTGGAGCCATCATACTATGTACAGGACTGTATGTGGAGTCATCATACTATGTACAGGGCTGTATGTGGAGCCATCATACTATGTACAGGGCTGTATGTGGAGCCATCATACTATGTACAGGACTGTATGTGGAGTCATCATACTATGTACAGGACTGTATGTGGAGTCATCATACTATGTACAGGGCTGTATGTGGAGTCATCATACTATGTACAGGACTGTATGTGGAGCCATCATACTATGTACAGGACTGTATGTGGAGCCATCATACTATGTACAGGACTGTATGTGGAGCCATCATACTGTGTACAGGGTTGTATGTGGAGCCGTGTGCGCCATGACCTACAGCGACCGACAGAGGGCGGCAGACAAGTGCGAGGAGATGGAGGAGGCTACAGCCAGTGCTCCCAGCTCCTGTACGGTGAGTACAGACAATCCACCTGGCCACGTACAAGACAACGTTCACACTTACCTGCCATTTTTTACATTTTCTTAAATGCATATATTTTGATTTTATTAAAAATGGGATTTATTAAAATTTTTGGGTCTGACATCTGTTTAATGAGTTAACTGAGAATTCATCAGTGAGCTTGCAGCTTTTTTTTTTAAGCTGTCATTTTACTGAGCCTACATGAAAGCTGAGCAGAACTTTGTGTCAGTGAGAGGAGCTCACTGACAGGTCCTCAGTTGACTCATTCCACAGCCACTTAAAAAGCCTGTAAAAGCCAAACTGTGAAAAATTTTTAATGGAACCAATTTGCAAAAAATATTTGGCTCAAAAATAAATGCATTTAAATACAAAAGAAAGTCCCCAAAGGTGACCATAACATTTAAAGGGGAAATGCCCGCTCAAACCAGATCCCTATGGTTAGAGATTTCCTGGACACAGCCCTGCTCAGAGTGGAAAAACATGGCTGCTCTGGTACAGAAACAGCGCCACATCTGCTCACAGGCGGTATTGTAGGACCCTGAGCTGTAATACCAAATACAACCCATGGGTCAGGGTGGCGCTGTTTTCCGTAACAATTATTTAAATGTTTTTATTCCCTGACGAAGTAAATGGTGAAGAATAAAAACGCAAGGTATATAAGAAAGCGCCTGCAGTTTATTCCGGCGGGCGGGATGCTGAAGCTTCGATCCCCATGGTGCGAGCCTCCATGTGAGGCCGGTGTGGGGACTCGCCTCCTCTCCTGCCTGGAGGGCGCACATTAGCGGCCGCTGTAGGCGGATTAGGATGAACGGCTGGAATGTGCCGGATTATAGGGCCCCGGCTCTCACCGCTCCGGGCTGAGAAAATAATCGTCTGCGCGCTGATTCCATCACTCAGAGGCGAACGCCCAGTAACCCTGTACGGCCGGGTCTGCCAGTCACTATAGCGGCAGGATGGGCCCTGAACACTGTCAGGAGTCAGTCATAGCAGGGGTCCTCCAAGTCACAGCTGCTACCTACAGGGCACCAGGTCCAAGCCCAGAGGCCGGTAACTGACCTCCTCCCAGCGAGTGAGGCCGCACCCAGCGGAGGCCATACAGGAACAGAAGGGAGGCCATTGTAGAGCACGTGCCCGGAAATGTGGCATCCAGAGAAGTCACCGCATACAAGCGCCCAGAGCTGAGCCCTCCTCTAAGCCCAAAACAGGTTTAAGACGAGGAGGGGTTAATGCAGGACAAAAACAGCGCAAATAATGATGGCAATACCGCCACTCATACCAGTATCATAGCAGTTATATTCTTATACAGGGGCAGTATCATAGCAGTTATATTCTTATACAGAGGCAGTATCATAGCAGTTATATTCTTATACAGGGGCAGTATTATAGCAGTTATATTCTTATACAGGGGCAGTATTATAGCAGTTATATTCTTATACAGGGGCAGTATCATAGCAGTTATATTCTTATACAGGGGCAGTATATAGCAGTTATATTCTTATACAGGGGCAGTATATAGCAGTTATATTTTTATACAGGGGCAGTATCATAGCAGTTATATTCTTATACAGGGGCAGTATTATAGCAGTTATATTCTTATACAGGGGCAGTATTATAGTAGTTATATTCTTATACAGGGGCAGTATCATAGCAGTTATATTCTTATACAGGGGCAGTATATAGCAGTTATATTCTTATACAGGGGCAGTATTATAGCAGTTATATTCTTATACAGGGGCAGTATCATAGCAGTTATATTCTTATACAGGGGCAGTATCATAGCAGTTATATTCTTATACAGGGGCAGTATCATAGCAGTTATATTCTTATACAGGGGCAGTATTATAGTAGTTATATTCTTAGACAGGGGCAGTATTCTAGTAGTTATATTCTTATACAGAGGCAGTATCATAGCAGTTATATTCTTATACAGGGGCAGTATCATAGCAGTTATATTCTTATACAGGGGCAGTATCATAGCAGTTATATTCTTATACAGGGGCAGTATTATAGCAGTTATATTCTTATACAGGGGCAGTATTATAGCAGTTATATTCTTATACAGGGGCAGTATCATAGCAGTTATATTCTTATACAGGGGCAGTATCATAGCAGTTATATTCTTATACAGGGGCAGTATCATAGCAGTTATATTCTTATACAGGGGCAGTATTATAGCAGTTATATCCTTATACAGGGGCAGTATCATAGCAGTTATATTCTTATACAGGGGCAGTATTATAGCAGTTATATTCTTATACAGGGGCAGTATTATAGCAGTTATATTCTTATACAGGGGCAGTATTATAGCAGTTATATTCTTATACAGGGGCAGTAATATAGCAGTTATATTCTTATACAGGGGCAGTATCATAGCAGTTATATTCTTATACAGGGGCAGTATCATAGCAGTTATATTCTTATACAGGGGCAGTATCATAGCAGTTATATTCTTATACAGGGGCAGTATTATAGCAGTTATATTCTTATACAGGGGCAGTATCATAGCAGTTATATTCTTATACAGGGGCAGTATTATAGCAGTTATATTCTTATACAGGGGCAGTATTATAGCAGTTATATTCTTATACAGGGGCAGTATTATAGCAGTTATATTCTTATACAGGGGCAGTATTATAGCAGTTATATTCTTATACAGGGGCAGTATCATAGCAGTTATATTCTTATACAGGGGCAGTATCATAGCAGTTATATTCTTATACAGGGGCAGTATCATAGCAGTTATATTCTTATACAGGGGCAGTATCATAGCAGTTATATTCTTATACAGGGGCAGTATTATAGCAGTTATATTCTTATACAGGGGCAGTAATATAGCAGTTATATTCTTATACAAGGGCAGTATCATAGCAGTTATATTCTTATACAGGGGCAGTATCATAGCAGTTATATTCTTATACAGGGGCAGTATCATAGCAGTTATATTCTTATACAGGGGCAGTATCATAGCAGTTATATTCTTATACAGGGGCAGTATCATAGCAGTTATATTCTTATACAGGGGCAGTATCATAGCAGTTATATTCTTATACAGGGGCAGTATCATAGCAGTTATATTCTTATACAGGGGCAGTATCATAGCAGTTATATTCTTGTATATAGGGAGTTGTATTATAGTAGTTATATTCTTGTACATAGGAGCAGTATTATAGTAGTTATATTCTTGTACATAGGGGGCTGTATTATAGTAGTTGTATTCTTGTACATAGGGGGCTGTATTATAGTAGTTGTATTCTTGTATATAGGTGCAGTATTATAGTAGTTGTATTCTTGTACATAGGGAGCAGTATTATAGTAGTTATATTCTTGTATATAGGGAGTTGTATTATAGTAGTTATATTCTTGTACATAGGAGCAGTATTATAGTAGTTATATTCTTGTACATAGGGGGCAGTATTATAGTAGTTATATTCTTGTACATAGGGGGCTGTATTATAGTAGTTGTATTCTTGTATATAGGTGCAGTATTATAGTAGTTGTATTCTTGTACATAGGGAGCAGTATTATAGTAGTTACATTCTTGTACATAGGATGCTGTATTATAGTAGTTATATTCCTGTACATAGGGGGCAGTATTATAGTACTTATATTCTTGTACATAGGAGCAGTATTATAGTAGTTATATTCTTGTACATAGGAGCTGTATTATAGTAGTTGTATTCTTGTATATAGGGGCAGTATCATAGCAGTTATATTCTTATACAGGGGCAGTATCATAGCAGTTATATTCTTATACAGGGACAGTATTATAGCAGTTATATTCTTATACAGGGGCAGTATAATAGCAGTTATATTCTTATACAGGGGCAGTATCATAGCAGTTATATTCTTATACAGGGGCAGTATTATGGCAGTTATATTTTTATACAGGGGCAGTATTATAGCAGTTATATTCTCATACAGGGGCAGTATCATGGCAGTTATTATTATACAGGGGCAGTATTATAGCAGTTATATTCTTATACAGGGGCAGTATCATAGCAGTTATATTCTTATACAGGGGTTAGTATCATAGCAGTTATATTCTTATACAGGGTCAGTATCATAGCAGTTATATTCTTAGACAGGGGCAGTATCATAGCAGTTATATTCTTATACAGGGGCAGTATCATAGCAGTTATATTCTTATACAGGGGCGGTATTATAGCAGTTATATTCTTGTACATGGGAGCAGCATTATAGTAATTATATTCTTGTACATAGGAGCTGTATTATAGTAGTTATATTCTTGTACATAGAGGGCAATATTATAGTAATTATATTCTTGTACATAGGGGGCTGTATTATAGTAGTTATATTCATGTACATTACAGACCAAAAGTTTGGACACACCTCATTTAAAGATTTTTCTGTATTTTCATGACTATGAAAATTGTGCTTTCACACTGAAGGCATCAAAACTATGAATTAACACATGTGGAATTATATACTTAACAAAAAAGTGTGAAACAACTGAAAATATGTCTTATATTCTAGGTTCTTCAAAGTAGCCACCTTTTGCTTTGATGACTGCTTTGCACACTCTTGGCATTCTCTTGATGAGCTTCAAGAGGTAGTCACCGGAAATGGTTTTCACTTCACAGGTGTGCCCTCTCTGGCTTAATAAGTGGGATTTCTTGCCTTATAAATGGGGTTGGGACCATCAGTTGTGTTGTGCAGAAGTCTGGTGGATACACAGCTGATAGTCCTACTGAATAGACTGTTAGAATTTGTATTATGGCAAGAAAAAAGCAGCTAAGAAAAGAAAAACGAGTGGCCATCATTACTTTAAGAAATGAAGGTCAGTCAGTGCGAAAAATTGGGCATACTTTGAAAGTGTCCCCAAGTGCAGTTGCAAAAACCATCAAGCGCTACAAAGAAACTGGCTCACATGAGGACCGCCCCAGGAAAGGAAGACCAAGAGTCACCTCTGCTTCTGACGATAAGTTTATCCGAGTCACCAGCGTCAGAAATCGCAGGTTAACAGCAGCTCAGATTAGAGACCAGGTCAATGCCACACAGAGTTCTAGCAGCAGACACATCTCTTCAACAACTGTTAAGAGGAGACTTTGTGCAGCAGGCCTTCATGGTAAAATAGCTGCTGGGAAACCACTGCTAAGGACAGGCAACAAGCAGAAGAGACTTGTTTGGGCTCAAGAACACAAGGAATGGACATTAGACCAGTGGAAATCTGTGCTTTGGTCTGATGAGTCCAAATTTGAGATCTTTGGTTGCAACCACCGTGTCTTTGTGTGACGCAGAAAAGGTGAACGGATGGACTCTACATGCCTGGTTCCCACCGTGAAGCATGGAGGAGGAGGTGTGATGGTGTGGGGGTGCTTTGCTGGTGACACTGTTGGGGATTTATTCAAAATTGAAGGCATACTGAACCGGCATGGCTACTTCAGCATCTTGCAGCGGCATGCTATTCCATCCGGTTTGCGTTTAGTTGGACCATCATTTATTTTTCAACAGGACAATGACCCCAAACACACCTCCAGGCTGTGTAAGGGCTATCTGACCAAGGTGGAAAGTGATGGGGTGCTACGCCAGATGACCTGGCCTCCACAGTCACCAGACCTGAACCCAATCGAGATGGTTTGGGGTGAGCTGGATCGCAGAGTGAAGGCAAAAGGGCCAACAAGTGCTAAGCATCTCTGGGAACTCCTTCAAGATTGTTGGAAGACCATTTCCGGTGACTACCTCTTGAAGCTCATCAAAAGAATGCCAAGAGTGTGCAAAGCAGTCATCAAAGCAAAAGGTGGCTACTTTGAAGAACCTAGAATATAAGACATATTTTCAGTTGTTTCACACTTCTTTGTTAAGTATATGATTCCACATGTGTTAATTCATAGTTTTGATGCCTTCAGTGTGAATGTACAATTTTCACAGTCATGAAAATACAGAAAAATCTTTAAATGAGAAGGTGTGTCCAAACTTTTGGTCTGTACTGTACATGGTAGCAGTATTATAGTAGTTATATTCTTGTACATAGGAGCAGTATTATAGTAATTATATTCTTGTACATAGGAGGCAGTATTATAGTAGTTATATTCTTGTACATAGGGGCTGTATTATAGTAGTTATATTCTTGTACATAGGAGCAGTATTATAGTAGTTATATTCTTGTACATAGGAGCAGTATTATAGTAGTTATATTCTTGTACATAGGAGCAGTATTATAGTAGTTATATTCATGTACATGGGAGCAGTATTATAGTAGTTATATTCTTGTACAAAAAGAGCAGTATTATAGTAGTTGTATTCTTGTACATAGGAGCTGTATTATAATAGTTATATTCTTGTACATAGGGGGCGGTATTATAGTAGTTATACAGTTAGGTCCATATATATTTGGACAGAGGCAACATTTTTTCTAATTTTGGTTCTAGACATTACCACAATGAATTTTAAACAAAACAATTCAGATGCAGTTGAAGTTCAGACTTTCAGCTTTCATTTGAGGGTATCCACATTAAAATTGGATGAAGGGATTAGGAGTTTCAGCTCCTTAACATGTGACACCCTGTTTTTAAAGGGACCAAAAGTAATTGGACAGATTAAATAATTGTAAATAAAATGTTCATTTCTAGTAGTTAGTTGAAAACCCTTTGTTGGCAATGACTGCCTGAAGTCTTGAACTCATGGACATCACCAGACTCTGAGTTTCCTCCTTTTTGATGCTCTGCCAGGCCTTCACTGCGGAGGTTTTCAGTTGCTGTTTGTTTGTGGGCCTTTCTGTCTGAAGTTTAGTCTTTAACAAGTGAAATGCATGCTCAGTTGGGTTGAGATCAGGTGACTGACTTGGCCATTCAAGAATATTCCACTTCTTTTCTTTAATAAACTCCTGGGTTGCTTTGGCTTTATGTTTTGGGTTATTGTCCATCTGTAGTATGAAACGACGACCAATCAGTTTGGCTGCATTCAGCTGGATCTGAGCAGACAGTATGGCTCTGAATACATCAGAATTCATTTGGTTCCTTCTGTCCTGTGTCACATCATCAATAAACACTAGTGACCCAGTGCCACTGGCAGCCATGCATGCCCAAGCCATCACACTGCCTCCGCCGTGTTTTCCATATGATGTGGTATGCTTTGGATCATGAGCTGTACCACGCCTTCACCATACTTTTCGCTTTCCATCATTCTGGTAGAGGTTGATCTTGGTTTCATCTGTCCAAAGAATGTTCTTCCAGAACTGTGCTGGCTTTTTTAGATGTTTTTTAGCAAAGTCCAGTCTAGCCTTTTTATTCTTGATGCTTATGAGTGGCTTGCACCGTGCAGTGAACCCACTGTATTTACTTTCATGCAGTCTTCTCTTTATGGTAGATTTGGATATTGATACACCTACCTCCTGGAGAGTGTTGTTCACTAGGTTGGCTGTTGTGAAGGGGTTTCTCTTCACCATGGAGATTATTCTGCGATCATACACCACTGTTGTCTTCCGAGGGCGCCCAGGTCTTTTTGCATTGATGAGTTCACCAGTGCTTTCTTTCTTTCTCAGAATGTACCAAACTGTAGATTTTGCCACTCATAATATTGTAGCAATTTCTCGGATGGTTTTTTTCTGTTTTTGAAGGTTAATGATGGCTTCTTTCACCTGCATGGAGAGCGCCTTTGATCGCATGTTTACTTCACAGCAAAACCTTCCAAACGCACCACACCTCAAATCAACTCCAGGCCTTTTATCTGCTTAATTGAGAATGACATAACGAAGGGATTGCCCTCGCCTGTCCATGAAATAGCCTTGGAGTCAATTGTCCAATTACTTTTGGTCCCTTTAAAAACAGGGTGTCACATGTTAAGGAGCTGAAACTCCTAAACCCTTCATCCAATTTTAGTGTGGATACCCTCAAATGAAAGCTGAAAGTCTGAACTTCAACTGCATCTGAATTGTTTTGTTTAAAATTCATTGTGGTAATGTCTAGAACCAAAATTAGAAAAATGTTGTCTCTGTCCAAATATATATGGACCTAACTGTATTCATGTACATGGGAGCAGTATTATAGTAGTTATATTCTTGTACATAGGGAGCAGTATTATCGTAGTTATATTCTTGTACATAGGAGCTGTATTATAGTAGTTGTATTCTTGTACATAGGAGCTGTATTTTAGTAGTTATATTCTTGTACATAGGGGGCTGTATTATAGTAGTTATATTCTTGTACATAGGGGGCTGTATTATAGTAGTTGTATTCTTGTACATAGGGGGCTGTATTATAGTATTTGTATTCTTGTACATAGGAGAGTATTATAGTAGTTATATTCTTGTACATAGGAGCTGTATTATAGTAGTTGTATTCTTGTACATAGGAGCTGTATTATAGTAGTTATATTCTTGTACATAGGGGGCTGTATTATAGTAGTTATATTCTTGTACATAGGGGGCTGTATTATAGTAGTTGTATTCTTGTACATAGGGGGCTGTATTATAGTATTTGTATTCTTGTACATAGGAGAGTATTATAGTAGTTATATTCTTGTACATAGGAGCTGTATTATAGTAGTTGTATTCTTGTACATAGGGGGCTGTATTATAGTATTTGTATTGTTGTACATAGGAGCTGTATTATAGTTATTATATTCTTGTACATAGGGAGCAGTATTATGGTAGTTATATTCTTGTACATAGGGGGCAGTATTATAGTAGTTATATTCCTGTACATAGAAGCAGTATTATAGTAGTTATATTCTTGTACATAGAAGCAGTATTATAGTAGTTGTATTCTTGTGCATAGGGGGCAGTATTATAGTATTTGTATTCTTGTACATAGGAGCAGTATTATAGTAGTTGTATTCTTGTACATAGGGGGCTGTATTATAGTAGTTATATTCTTGTACATGGGAGCAGTATTATAGTAGTTATATTCTTGTACATAGAAGCAGTATTATAGTAGTTATATTCTTGTACATAGAAGCAGTATTATAGTATTTGTATTCTTGTACATAGGAGCAGTATTATAGTAGTTATATTCTTGTACATAGAAGCAGTATTATAGTAGTTATATTCTTGTACATAGAAGCAGTATTATAGTATTTGTATTCTTGTACATAGGAGCAGTATTATAGTATTTGTATTCTTGTCCATAGGAGAGGATAGACGTGTGCTTGAGAGCTCTCAGCAGGGCGGAGGCATGGCTTCTGACCCAGGTGGAGGGGAGGGGAGCTGGGCTGATGATCCAGGGAAAGCCCCTGGTCTGGAGTCCGGCCTGCAGCATGCACCTGATGGTAATGGAAAGCTGGAGATGGTGGCTGGTGAGTCTTCTAAACCTGCTTGTTATGTTGGAGGATTAAATGCTAAAGTTACAAGGCAAAGTATATTTAAGCTGGAATTGCATATCAGCAAACTAAAAGAAGAAATTAAGAAAGAGACTGATCCTAAGGTAAAACTGATGAAGTGCGAGTGTCTGGATGATTGCAGCCGAGAGCTGCTGATCAGGAAAGAAAAACTGGAGAAAGGTTTAAACTCTGTGCCCAGAAAGGAGACTTGGGCTAAAGAGAGAAAAAAAGAATCCAGAGCCCAGACTGTGAGCAGAAAACGCTTTATTGGGAATAAGGACATTAAATATAAAACTGTGTACAGCATTGTGGAGCAAGGAAGCCCAGTGAGAAGTGCAGCGCTGATATCAGGGGCACAATGTGAGGGGTCCGAGACACCAGAAAGTGCTGCAGAGGAAAGTGTGCCAGCAAACGAGGGGTTAACTGCAGTGACCTCTCTATGCAGCAATGAAGTGAGCTCAGCTGCTGAGAGTGAGAAAGAAAGTGCACCCTGTACTGATACTGTGAGTGAGACCCCCCTCAGCGCTGTGAGTGAGACCCCGCTCACTGGTGCTAGTGAATGTCTGTCTGCAACAGATAATACAAATATTATAATGGACTCTGAGCCCTCCATGTCAGTGAATAGAGATAATACTGTGCAGCAATCAGTGGTGATGGACTCTATGTCATGTATGTCAGCGGATGGAGACCACACTGCAGTGGTAATGGACTCTGAGCCCTCCATGTCAGTGAATAGAGACAATACTGTGCAACCATCAGTGGTAATGGACTCTATGTCAGCGGATGGAGACCACACTGCAGTAGTAATGGACTCTCAACCCTCCATGTCAGTGAATGGAGATAATACTGTGCAGCAATCAGTGGTGATGGACTCTATGTCATGTATGTCAGCGGATGGAGACCACACTGCAGTGGTAATGGACTCTCAACCCTCCATGTCAGTGAATAGAGACAATACTGTGCAACCATCAGTAGTAGATCTGGGTGTTGTTGCAGCACAGTCAGGTGTCAGTAATCATGGAGCTAGGGAGAGCTCCAGCACTAATCCTCCAGCAGCGGTGGAGATTTCCAGCACTGATCCACCTGCGGCTGGTGAAAGCTCCGGCACTGACGCATCTGCGGCTGGTGAAAGCTCCGGCACTGACGCATCTGCGGCTGGTGAAAGCTCCGGCACTGACCCATCTGCTGACCATCAGTTCAGGAGACTGTTCTCTAATGTCACCAGACCAGTGAACCCCCCGCCTCAGAGGAGAAACGCAGTCAGGATAAAATACACAGGACCAGAGGAGAACATCCCATCCAGAATTTACATTGGGAAAGTTCTCCTAAAAGACTTCATGAAGTTCAATGCGTCTGAGGTCTACGCTCTGATCCATATCCCATCCAGCAGGATCTATGACATCAGCTTTAAGCTCCAGTGTGATCTGGATTTGTTCTGGAACATCTATAATGACACCAGAGAAGATGAGATCTGGGATCACCTCCATTGTATCCAGCTGTCTAAGCCGCAGGAGATAACGGCCACTGTCCTGTTCCAGTCTGAGGTGGTGGCGGTGGCGGATCTGCAGCACTGGCTGAACCGGCAGTGCATAGTGAGAAGTCATCCTGACAAGATCTATGATGAGGAGCAGATATGGAATGGAGGATATACACTGAAAATCCAGCTGATACAAGAGAGCGGTGTGACCAGACATCTGCCGCACTCCTACCTGGGCTCAGAGAGGGGGATCTGCTACTACCCTGGTCAGCCACGTCTGTGCCATAGATGTGGGGGCCGGCATCTCGCCATAAACTGCTCTCGTATCACATGCTCATTATGTGGACAGTCAGGTCATACAAAGGACAACTGCACAGGACCCGTCATCTGTAATCTGTGCTCAGAACCAGGGCATACGTTCCGGGATTGCCGGCATGCAGAACACAATAAATATAATGGCCAGACCTCCTCAGAAGTTGTACAGGAAGATGTCACCAGAGGTTCTGATGTCCCAGAAGCTGGTATGGATGAGGACAGAAGTCACAGTATCAGTGAACCTGCTCCAGAGTCTGAGGTACTAACGGATGCTGCACTACTAGGACCACCAGCCACTGAAGAACCACCTAAAGGCCCACCAGCCACTAAAGAAAGACCTAAACCGCCATCAGCCAATATAATAAGACCTAAGCTTCGATCAGCCACTAAAGTAGGGCCTAAAATGCCAGTTGTTAAAGAGAGGCCTAAGGGGTCCAGAAAGCCTGCCACCAAACCAACCAAACATCAGCCCAGTACATCTGTGGAAGCAGTTAGTCCGCCTGCACTGTCCAGTGTGGATGAGGAAGGCTTTGTGACCGTAAAAAGAAAAAATGCATCTGTGGATCCCACCAGAAAAGTCACAACAGTACAGAAAACCTCTGAGCCTCCAGTGCTGGCGATAAGTCCTGGACGTTACAATGTGCTGGGAGAAGACCAAGATGAAGAGTCACAAATGGAGCAAAGTCCTTCATGCGTCCTCGAAAACGTCTCTGATGAGGGGGATCCTGACCCTCCCGTGTCCACAAAGAGATGGGGCACTACAGGTGACAGCAGTGGAAGGAGGAAGAAGACCAAAAAGTCTAAGTGATCAGGATGCGGCTGAGAATAAACTCCATTAATGTGAACAGTGTGAGGACTGTGAGCCGGCGGCAGACGATTTACCAGCGTTTGTCTGACGAGAGATCTGATGTCTTCTTCTTGCAGGAGACGTATTTGAAGAGCAATGCTCATGTGTATGCAGCCAAGAGAGACTGGAGACTTGGGCCGTCATACTGGTCCTTCGGTCTGGAGAGAAATGACGGTGTGGGGGTCCTCTTTAATACCATGAATGTCCAGGTGGACAGAGTCCTGGAGATCTGTCCGGGTCGCTGTCTGATGCTGGACTTTACATTGGACTCCATCCATTATAGAGCGATAAACATTTATGCGCCGCAGACCAGGAAAGAGCGGAGGGAACTATTTGACCACATGAAACCATATTGCTTTACATCTAAAGTATTTATATTGTGTGGGGACTTTAATAATGTGTCCTGTAATGTGGACAGATCCAGCAGTCATAAGCAACTAAGATATGATGAGACGTTCCTTAATAATATAGTCCAGCAGGCCCACCTAGTAGACCCCTATGGGTCTCATCATACCAGTAAGACGTACACTTACCATAAGGGTGGTAATGCCAGTAGGATAGACCGGGTGTATATAAAGAGGGAGGTGAGATGCTCTCAGTACAGGATCAGCCCCCTGGAGTATTCGGACCATTGTATGGTGAGTGTGACGCTGGATCTGGCCCAAGCTGTGGTCTGTGGAAAGGGGTACTGGAAGGTGAACAGCTCTGTGGTCCAAGATCCTCGGTTCAGAGAGGCCTTCACCACATTCTATAATAAACGTAGGACCACCCAGTGTATGTGTGATGACACAGCCGAGTGGTGGGAGATCATGAAGAGTGACATCAAGCAGTTTATTATACGAGCAGCCAGGAGACGTAGTAATATGGATTATATGAGATACACAGCCCTGAGACTGCACCTCAGCCGGCTATACAGCAGGATGAATGGTGGTGAGGAGGTGGACGGACGGAGCGTCAGCCATATAAAGCAGCGGATGAGGGAGCTGCAGTACGATCGCCTCAAGTCTCTCAAGGCGGAGGGACAGTTTGATAGTTGGGGCATCCATAACCCAGATCCCTTTATTGCCTGTAAGAACAGGGTTAGTAAGAAGCTGATCACTGGCTTGTTAGATGAGAATGGGGTGGAGCAGTCTGAGCCAGAGAAAGTCCACAGGATCATTGGGGATTATTATAGAGATCTGTATAAAGGGGCTCATATTAATAAGGATGACATTAAAGCTTATCTGAAGGGGGTGTCCCTACCAACGTTAGACCTGGTGCAGGCAGATAGTATGGCCGATCCCATAACTGAGGATGAGGTGAAGAGGAGCATTGACTCCTTAAAGGCCAACAAGAGCCCACGACTAGACGGCCTGACCAGCGGGTTTTACAAAGAGTTCAGGGACTTGTTGGCTCCGGACCTGGTGCAGGTCTATAATGATTGCCTCTCTGCAGGGAAGCTTCTACAGTCCCAGTATAGATCTGTTCTGGTTCTCTTAGCAAAGAAGGGAAATCTAAAAGATGTAAGGAACTGGCGTCCACTGTCTTTGCTAAACACTGACTATAAAATCCTGGCCAAGATCTTGTATTATCGGCTGAGTGAGGTGGCGGGTGAGCTGATCATCGCCAACCAGACGTGTGGTGTGAAGGGTCGGACGATAGAGGACTCATTGCTGCTGGTGAGAGAAGCTGTGACGTACATTAACCCCTTAATAACATCTGACGTACTAATACGCGTCTGTGCCCTGGGACTTAAGAGCCAGACCCGTATTAGTACGTCATCGCGATCGCCGCCGGGTGTCAGCTGATTGTCACAGCTGACACCCGGTACTATGTGCAGGGAGCGGTCCTGCACCGCCTCCAGCACATTAACCCCTGCGATGCTGCGATCGAAGTCGATCGCGGCATTGTGGGGGCAAGGGGAGGTGATCGCCGATACTCACCTTCTCTTCCGGCTTCCAGCGCAGTCTGCAAAGGCTTCCCGGGTGTTGCCATGACGACCCGATGTCGTCATGACAACATCCGGGTCACCAGACAGCAGGAAGATTGTTTGGACATGCGCAGTGCATCTCCAAACAATCTTCACACTGTGCACCGCTGATAGCCTGCATGGCATAGGGATGGTGCTGCATTCCTGTGCCATGCAGGCGATCAGAGAAAAAAAAGTGAAAGTCCCAGAATGGGACAAAGTAATAAAGTGTATAAACTGTCTGAAAGTGGGAAAAAAAAAAAAAAATTGCAAAAATATAAAAAAAAAATAAAAAAAATAATCCACCAAAAATAAAAATATAATGTACCCATCAATAAATATTATTATAAAAAAAAAACAAAAAAAACAATAACAGTACACTTATTTGGTATCGCCGCGTCCGGAACAACCTGACCTATAAAACTGTCCCACTAGTTAACCCCTTCAGTGAACAAAAAAAAACGAAGCAAAAAACCAATGCTTTATCACCATACCGCCAAACAAAAAGTGGAATAACACGCGATCAAAAAGACACATATAAATAAAAATGGTACCGCTGAAAACGTCATCTCGTCCCGCAAAAAACAAGCCGCCATACAGCTCCATCAGCCGAAAAATAAAAAAGTTATAGCTCTCAGAATAAAGCGATGCTAAAAAATATTTTTTTCTATAAAATAGCTTTTATTGTGTATAAGCGCCAAAACATAGAAAAATGATACAAATGTGGTACCGCTGTAAACGTACTGACCCGAATAATAAAGCTACCTTATCAATTTTACCACACGCGGAACAGAATAAAAAAAAAAAAAAACAATTCCTGAATTGTTGGTTTTTGTTTATTCTGCCTCCCAAAAATCGGAATAGAAAGCGATCAAAAAATGTCACGTGCCTGAAAATGGCACCAATAACAACGTCAAGTCATCCCACAAAAAACGAGCCGTCACATGACTGTCTGCCAAAATCTGGAAAAATTATAGCTCTCAAAATATGGCGATGCAAAAACTAGATTTTACAAAAAATGCGTCTTTTAGTGTGTGACAGCTGTCAGTCATAAAAACCCCATTTGATTCTGGCATTGCTGTAATCACACCGACCTGAAGAATAAAGTCGTCTAATCACTTATACCGCACAAGGAACGGCGTCAAAAATAAACTCTTGGGCTGGGTTTGGGGCTAGGGTTGTGCTGGGGCTAGGGTTGTGCTGGGGCTAGGGTTGTGCTATGGTTAGGGTTGTGCTAGGGTTAGGGCTGGGGTTGGGATTTTTTTCAAAAGTAAGAAAAAAAGATGACGATATGGCGACTAGTGTTGAGCGCAAGTGCTCGCTACTTGAGTTTGCATCGGGTGCTCTGGTATGCATTGAGTATCATGGGTATTTGAGTGACATGCTCGAGTCTCTGCCCCATATGCTTCGCGGCCAAAAAAACTTTACGGGGATTGCCTGCCATGCACGAGCGATCCCCGCATGTTTTTTTTTGGGTGTCTAATAACCGTGAAACATGCGGAGCAGGGACTCGAGCATGTCACTCGAGCACACGCTGTACATGGTGCATACCTGAGTACCCGATGCAAACTCAAGTAGCGAGCACTTGCGCTCAAGAATAATGACAACTTATTCAATATGATGACCTAATGTAAACAAATTCTGTGCCGTACCTCTGGGTTCAAAATGTTCACTATACACCTTAATAAAATCCTTGAGGGGTATAGTTTCCAAAATGGGGACACTTGTGGGGGAGCTCCACTGTTTAGGCACATCACGGGCTCTCCAAACGCGACATGGTGTCCGCTAACGAATTGAATGGAAAATCGGCTCAAATTGTTAGCGGACGCCATGTTGCGTTTGGAGAGCCCCTGTGTGCCCAAACATTGGAGCTCCCCCACAAGTGACCCCATTTTGGAAACTAGACCCCCAAGGCACCTATCTAGATGCATAGTAAGCACTTGGAACCCCCAGGTGCTTCACAAATTGATTCGTAAAAATGAAAAAGTGAAAAAAAAAACAGATGGTAATCTCGCCTGAAGAAGGAGCCTCTGTGCTCTGAAAGCTTGCATATATATATATTTTCTGGTTAGCCAATAAAGGTATCACCCCAAGAATACTTTTGTCATTTTTGGCATACAAGTATTTACATCGATTTTTCTGGCTAGCACGGTGCCACAATATAACTTTGTATTGTACATCATGATAATGGAAGATACCCCAATGTATCGATCACAGATGGATCTGAAAAACCTCCTGAAGAAACTGGCACAAATGAACAGCGACATTTTCTTTCTATCCAGATGCAAAAAAGAAAACTTAATCCCCAAAGGCCTCATAATAAGGAATCCGACTCAGTTTACCTACAATACTCATTTTTCACAGAAACTTTGCTACAGATCATCTGAGAGACTGCGGAATCACCGCATTGGATTTTTCTACAACAAGAAGAAGAAGAGGACCATCCATAAAGAGATAACTTCTCTACAGGGCCGAATACAAGGACCAGATTCATGTCTAATCAAGGAGACATTACAGGATTTTTACAAAAAATTGCAACATCACCTTATTATCAATAAGAAAAAGAAACTTGACAGACTGAGGAAGAAAGCAGGTCTCAATGTAGTTGAAGGTAAGCCCAATTTACAAAATCATTTTAATACATCGTCCTCTGTTGTGAACCTCTCACAGTATGAGCCAAACGCAGGAGAAATGAATGTTTTATCAAAGGGACTAACATTCTGTCCTACAAAACAACTTGATACGGCTCAATTTTGTAGTGATATTGAGGAATTCTTCCGCAGATTACGGCTTAAAGAATTCTTTCACAACCATGCAGATATCACACCACAAGATAATCTGAACAACACATCAAAAAAGAAAAAGAGGACAAACTGGACCCCCCAACCTGGGCACAACCAAACTCTAGATCACTACGTAGACTGTTTCCGTAAAAAAGTTAAATCTGACATTTTGGACAGATGCCACAAAGTGCCGCACAATATCAGTATGGAGGAAAGAAAAGCCATACAGTCTTTAAAAGCAAATAACAATATCATCATCAAACCAGCAGACAAAGGAGGAGCTGTAGTCATTATGAACATGTCAGATTACATCCAAGAAGCACACAGACAACTCTTGGATATAAAATACTACACTCCACTTCAGGAAGATCCCACCAAAAAATACACAGAGGAACTAACACATATCATCAATGGGTTTGATTCTACTTCATCCTCACTACTGGAACTAATACCAGACAATCCCCAAACAGGTACCTTCTACATGTTTCCTAAAATACATAAAGGAGGTAATCCTGACAGGCCAATCATTTCTGGCATTGGGACATTAACGGAAAATATCTCAGGCTGGGTGGAGAACATTCTGAAACCCCTGGTGAGACGCACACCCAGCTATATCCAGGACACCACGGATAGCCTCTGCAAACTGTCAGCTCTCGGCCCACTTCCGGAGGACACAATACTAGCCACCATGGATGTAGAGTCTCTCTACTCCAACATTCCTCATGAGGATGGGATTGTAGCAAGCAAACATTTCCTACAAAAAAACAATCTGGCTACAGAACCAACTCTGCAATTCATCAGGTTTGTGCTCCATCACAATTATTTCTCCTTTGGGAACAATTTATACCAACAATGTATGGGTAGCGACATGGGAAGCAAAATGTCCCCACAATATGCAAACCTATTTATGGCTAAACTACAGGAGGAGTTTTTGTCATCTTGCTCTATTAAACCTCTAGCATACTTCCGCTACATTGATGATCTGCTAATAATCTGGATAGGCTCAAAAGATGATCTGCTGACCTTCCACGATAACTTCAACAGGTTCCACCCAACCATCAAGCTCACCCTCAACTTCTCAAAATCCCAAATACATTTTCTGGACATGACCATATACATCAAAGACAACACCATACAGACATCAATTTACCATAAGCCCACAGGACTAGAGATGAGCGTTGTTCTACTCGAACTGTTCGCCAATCTCAAATTCGAGCTGTTTTGGGCGGTGTTCGAGCCGTTCGGCGAACACGAACAATTTGAGAAAAATTCGGCTGTTCGAGGTTATGTTTGATAACTGTTCGTGCACCAAAATCATAACTGGATTTTTTCTCAGTAATGATGAAAATTAATGTTAATACGCAGTTTGAGTGTACAGCAGGGCGGGGGGAGGGGCAGGGGATGGATCTCTGCAGGAACAATGAAGATTTCCATTTTTTTTTTCTCTTTCCCGCATTTACAGTGGGGAGGTGCAATCTGTCAGCCTATCAGCAGCGCACACACGGAGCGAAGTGCTTTTTTTCACACAAGCAAGGGCATGTGTCATTGGCAGTGTATGTCACATGTCCTTGCCCTATAAGACCAAGCCATTTTCCCCGTCGCCACCATTTTCTCACTGCTGCAGCTGCGTGTTAGACGGCACCGCTGTTGCTGTGTGTGCTATACCTTGTTAATTTCAAGCCAATTTTCGCACAAATCTACAGATAGCTTGGGAGTAGGGAATAGTTGTGATTGCAGTCCTTTTAAGGACTAGGTTACAGCATTTCCTACGACTTTTATCAGGCAGGTCTGTGCTCTTAAATAGATAGATTGTGGGAGTAAAGACTAATTGTAATTGCAGTCCTTTTCAGGACTAGGTTACATCAGTTCCTATCAGTTTTTGCCAGGCAGGTCTGTGCCAGTGCTGTGCAAGTTTTTTTCACAGCATTTGGCTGAATCTAATCCTTTTTGGCCTATTGCAGAGTGTGTTAGTCAGTGGAGTAGCCTATCTGTGTTGCAAGATATACCACCTGTGTATAGAATACCAATTTTTTTACTGCACCTAGTGAAGTAAAATCTTTTCGCCATAGCATCATTCTATTAGTCCATCTATACTGACCTCCATCAGGTTGCAAATTAAATATAATTTTTTTCTGCATCTAGCTCTGAAAAAATATTGGGCTTCTAGCTGTGTGTGGGACTTGTTGTATTAATCCATCTATACTGACCTCCATCAGGTTGCAAACTAAATATATTTTTTTCTGCATCTACCTCTGAAAAAATATTGGGCTTCTAGCTGTGTGTGGGACTTGTTCTATTAATCCATCTATACAGACCTCCATCAGGTTGCAAACTGAATATATTTTTTTCTGCATCTACCTCTGAAAAAATATTGGGCTTCTAGCTGTGTGTGGGACTTGTTCTATTAATCCATCTATACAGACCTCCATCAGGTTGCAAACTGAATATATTTTTTTCTGCATCTACCTCTGAAAAAATATTGGGCTTCTAGCTGTGTGTGGGACTTGTTCTTTTAATCCATCTATACAGACCTCCATCAGGTTGCAAACTGAATATATTTTTTTCTGCATCTACCTCTGAAAAAATATGTGGCCTTCTAGCAGTGTGTGGGACTTTCTCTATTAGTCCATCTATACTGACCTCCATCAGGTTGCAAACTGAATATAATTTTTTTCTGCATCTAGCTCTGAAAAAATATTTGGCCTTCTAGCAGTGTGTGGGACTTTCTCTATTAGTCCATCTATACTGACCTCCATCAGGTTGCAAATTAAAAATAATTTTTATCTGCATCTACAGTACCTCTGAAAAAATATTTGGGCTTCTAGCTGTGTGTGGGACTTGTTCTATTAGTCCATCTATACTGACCTCCATCAGGTTGCAAATTGAATATAATTTTTATCTGCATCTAGCTCTGAAAAAATATTTGGCCTTCTAGCAGTGTGTGGGACTTTCTCTATTAGTCCATCTATACTGACCTCCATCAGGTTGCAAATTGAATATAATTTTTATCTGCATCTAGCTCTGAAAAAATATTTGGCCTTCTAGCAGTGTGTGGGACTTTCTCTATTAGTCCATCTATACTGACCTCCATCAGGTTGCAAACTGAATATATTTTTTTCTGCATCTACCTCTGAAAAAATATTGGGCTTCTAGCTGTGTGTGGGACTTGTTCTATTACTTCATCTATACAGACCTCCATCAGGTTGCAAACTGAATATATTTTTTTCTGCATCTACCTCTGAAAAAATATGTGGCCTTCTAGCAGTGTGTGGGACTTTCTCTATTAGTCCATCTATACTGACCTCCATCAGGTTGCAAACTGAATATAATTTTTTTCTGCATCTAGCTCTGAAAAAATATTTGGCCTTCTAGCAGTGTGTGGGACTTTCTCTATTAGTCCATCTATACTGACCTCCATCAGGTTGCAAATTAAAAATAGTTTTTATCTGCATCTACAGTACCTCTGAAAAAATATTTGGGCTTCTAGCTGTGTGTGGGACTTGTTCTATTAGTCCATCTATACTGACCTCCATCAGGTTGCAAATTGAATATAATTTTTATCTGCATCTAGCTCTGAAAAAATATTTGGCCTTCTAGCAGTGTGTGGGACTTTCTCTATTAGTCCATCTATACTGACCTCCATCAGGTTGCAAATTGAATATAATTTTTATCTGCATCTAGCTCTGAAAAAATATTTGGCCTTCTAGCAGTGTGTGGGACTTTCTCTATTAGTCCATCTATACTGACCTCCATCAGGTTGCAAACTGAATATATTTTTTTCTGCATCTACCTCTGAAAAAATATTGGGCTTCTAGCTGTGTGTGGGACTTGTTCTATTACTCCATCTATACAGACCTCCATCAGGTTGCAAACTGAATATATTTTTTTCTGCATCTACCTCTGAAAAAATATGTGGCCTTCTAGCAGTGTGTGGGACTTTCTCTATTAGTCCATCTATACTGACCTCCATCAGGTTGCAAACTGAATATAATTTTTTTCTGCATCTAGCTCTGAAAAAATATTTGGCCTTCAAGCAGTGTGTGGGACTTTCTCTATTAGTCCATCTATACTGACCTCCATCAGGTTGCAAATTAAAAATAGTTTTTATCTGCATCTACAGTACCTCTGAAAAAATATTTGGGCTTCTAGCTCTGTGTGGGACTTGTTCTATTAGTCCATCTATACTGACCTCCATCAGGTTGCAAATTGAATATAATTTTTATCTGCATCTAGCTCTGAAAAAATATTTGGCCTTCTAGCAGTGTGTGGGACTTTCTCTATTAGTCCATCTATACTGACCTCCATCAGGTTGCAAATTAAAAATAATTTTTATCTGCATCTACCTCTGAAAAAATATTTGGGCTTCTAGCTGTGTGTGGGACTTGTTCTATTAGTCCATCTATACTGACCTCCATCAGGTTGCAAATTAAAAATAGTTTTTATCTGCATCTACAGTACCTCTGAAAAAATATTTGGGCTTCTAGCTCTGTGTGGGACTTGTTCTATTAGTCCATCTATACTGACCTCCATCAGGTTGCAAACTGAATATATTTTTTTCTGCATCTACCTCTGAAAAAATATGTGGCCTTCTAGCAGTGTGTGGGACTTTCTCTATTAGTCCATCTATACTGACCTCCATCAGGTTGCAAACTGAATATAATTTTTTTCTGCATCTAGCTCTGAAAAAATATTTGGCCTTCTAGCAGTGTGTGGGACTTTCTCTATTAGTCCATCTATACTGACCTCCATCAGGTTGCAAATTAAAAATAATTTTTATCTGCATCTACAGTACCTCTGAAAAAATATTTGGGCTTCTAGCTGTGTGTGGGACTTGTTCTATTAGTCCATCTATACTGACCTCCATCAGGTTGTAAATTGAATATAATTTTTATCTGCATCTAGCTCTGAAAAAATATTTGGCCTTCTAGCAGTGTGTGGGACTTTCTCTATTAGTCCATCTATACAGACCTCCATCAGGTTGCAAACTGAATATAATTTTTATCTGCATCTAGCTCTGAAAAAATATTTGGCCTTCTAGCAGTGTGTGGGACTTGTTCTATTAGTCCACCTATACTGACCTCCATCAGGTTGCAAATTCAAAATAATTTTTTGTCTGCATCTAGCTCTGAAAAAATATTTGGCCTTCTAGCAGTGTGTGGGACTTTCTCTATTAGTCCATCTATACTGACCTCCATCAGGTTGCAAACTGAATATTTTTTTTTCTGCATCTACCTCTGAAAAAATATTGGGCTTGTAGCTGTGTGTGGGACTTGTTCTATTAATCCATCTATACAGACCTCCATCAGGTTGCAAACTGAATAAAAAAATTTTCTGCATCTACCTCTGAAAAAATATTTGGGCTTCTAGCTGTGTGTGGGACTTGTTCTATTAGTCCATCTATACTGACCTCCATCAGGTTGCAAATTGAATATAATTTTTTTCTGCATCTAACCCAGCCAATAGTTTTGGCCTAATACCACAGTTTGGCCACTCAGCTCTGCTCGGTTCCCATCCATTGTTTTTTTGTGCAAACAACTCCAGAGTTGTGAATTAGTTAACCACCAAAATGAGTGGAAAAAGGCCTGCTGCTGGTGGAAAGGGGAATAGGCGTGTTGGGAAGGGGAAAAAAGGTTGTGTCCGTGGGGTAGGTGTTAAAGCAACAGTAACATCTGCAGAAGAAAGACCATCTTCCAGCCAAACTAAAATGTCTACTTTTAGCAGACAATGTGATAAGATCCCTTTCTTACGGCCACGCCAATCGCTACAAATTCCAGATGAGGCACAAAAACAGCAGGTGCTTCAACGGATATCAAGTGCTCCTTTAAGTGGGCTCTCCTCCACATCAACTTCAACATCACAAATACTCCAGTCCTCAAAGGTGTCACCCCAATCGCACTTGCTTCCTCACAGCTCCCAAATCTCCAGCTGCCCGTCTGAGTATGAGGTAGAACAGATGGTTGAGTCTGCAGAGCTGTTTACTCATACTATAGCCTGGGAATCAGAGGTCGACTCCAGCGCTTCTGTGAATCCAGACGAGGAAATAATCTGCACTGATGCCCAGAATCTTTATGAGTCGGATCCAGGACCAGACGCAGAAGGTTCTGACCATAATGTAGACCCTCATTCCCAAACTGTAACTCCTGTTGGTGGAGACAATGAGGAAGACGATGATAAGACTCAAATACCTGATTGGAGCGACAACTTTAGTTTTTTGTCAGGGCAGGAACAGGTTGGCTCTGAGGACGACGGGTGTGATAACGCACAGGGTGATGATGATGAGGTTGGAGATCCCACTTACTGTCAACCCACAGTCAGCCAAGAGATGAGGTCAGCAGAGGAGGTGGAGGAAGATGCTAGTGACGACGAGGTCAGGTTGCGCCTTCCTGGACAGAGATGTAGTACTGGAAGCACGTCAACAACTGCATCCTCAAACACAACTCTGCCTCTCACCACAAGTCGTGGTGGCTCTTCAGGTCGCATGGGTGCTAAGCCTTGCATAGCCTGGGCATTTTTTCAGATCGATAAAGATGACCCAACTCGTGTTATCTGTAACATTTGTCAGCAAAAGCTAAGTAGAGGCCAAAAAATACATAGTTTGAGTACTTCATGCATGAACCGGCACATGGACATGAAGCATAAGTTGCAGTGGGAAGCTCAGTGTGCTACAATGCGGCCTAGCCGGCCGGGCCAACCACCGTCTGCCATATCTTGTGCATCCGCAGCCTCTTCATCCTCTGTGACTGGGGGGACAGCAGTCACACCTGTTTTGGGGCGCAGACCTGCCACCTCTTTACCCGCAACAGCCAGCGTGATTGGCAGGTCATCATTTTCTTTGGAGGTGGTAACACCAGCTGGTGTTGAGCGCTGTCCGACATCGATAGCACCACCTTTGGATCAAGGCAACCTAACATGTCCGTCTGCATCTTCCTCACAGACCGGCAGTTTGCCGGGGACACCCTTATCAACCCCGTCTAAGCACAATAGCCAGCCCTCGGTCCCTCAGATGTGGACAAGTAAAAGACCATTTCCTCGTAGCCATGAGAAAGCTAAGAGGTTGAATTTCACCATCTGCAAGCTCTTGGCTACAGAAATGCTGCCTTTCCGCCTGGTGGACACAGAGGATTTTCGAGACCTTATGTCCGTCGCAGTGCCCCAGTACCAGATGCCCAGTCGGCACTACTTCTCAAAGAAAGGTGTGCCTGCGCTCCACCAGCATGTCGCACACAACATCACCGCTTCTTTGAGAAACTCTGTGTGTGACAGGGTGCATTTCACCACAGACACTTGGACGAGTAGGCATGGACAGGGGCGTTACATGTCGCTGACTGGGCACTGGGTAACTATGGTGACAGCAGGACAAGGGGCTGCTGTCCAAGTCTTGCCGTCCCCACGAGTTGTGCGTCAATCCTCTTTATGTCAAAGTTCCTCCACTGCTTCTGCCTCCTCAACCTCCTCTCGGTCTTCCACCTGCACCCAAAGCCTGTCTGGTCATGCCACAAGCTTTCTAACTGCGCAGAAGGGATCCTGCACACCTCCTTACTATGCTGGCAGTAGGGCTCAACGTCATCAGGCGGTTTTTACATTGAAATGTCTGGGAAATGTGAGTCACACAGCTGAGGAGTTGTGGTCAGCTCTGGAGAACCAATTTCATGAATGGTTGTCTCCACTGGACCTGAAACCAGGGAAGGCCGTGTGCAACAATGCTGCAAACCTGGGTGCGGCCCTTCGCCGGGGCAATGTCACACACGTGCCTTGTATGGCTCACGTGTTGAACCTGGTTGTCCAGCAATTTTTAGCCCACTATCCCAGACTAGATGGCCTTCTGCAGAGGGCACGGTCGCTGTGTGCTCACTTCCGCCGTTCGCATCCCGCAGCTCAGCGACTTACATCTCTACAGAAGTCGTTGGGCCTGCCACTTCACCGGCTAAAATGCGATGTGCCTACCCGGTGGAATTCAACTCTGCACATGTTGCAGCGACTGTGACAGCACCGACAAGCCCTGGTGCAATACGTTCTGACGTATAGCCTGGGCCAACGAGATCCAGAGGTGGGGCAAATCATGCTGGAGGAGTGGTCTCAGATCAGGGACCTATGCACCCTTCTGCACAGTTTTGAAATGGCGACGAAGATGTTTAGTGCTGACGATGCCATTATCAGCATGACTATTCCGGTGATTTACATGCTGGAGCACATGTTAAACAGAATTCGGAGTCAGGTGGTGGCACAAGAGGAGGTGGAGGAAGTAGAGGAGGAGGAGTTGTATGCGGAAGGGCTAACATCTGCAAGTTTCAGACGGTCGGCAGCACCAAGGCGGCAGGCATGTGAGGGTGGGGGAGATGGTTTTACCAGGGCGCATGGTAGCAGCCAAACTAGTGAGGAAGGTGCAGGAGCCCAGGAAGAAGTGGAGGACGAACTGATGGAAGACTCATCAGATGAGGGAGACCTTGATCACATTTCTGTTGTGCGAGGTTGGGGGGAGAGGACAGAGGAAGGAAGCATGATTGTTACCTCGCCACCAACACAACAGGGACTTGGTGCTCCTGGATGCGCAACACACATGAGTGCCTTCTTGCTGCACTACCTGCAACATGACCCTCGAATTGTGAGAATTAGAAATAATCCTGACTACTGGGTTGCCACACTGTTAGATCCCCGGTACAAAAGTAAATTTGCAGAAATTATTCCTGCCATAGAAAGAGATGCACGCATGCAGGAGTATCAGCAGAGACTGTTGCAGAATCTTACATGTGCTTTTCCACAAAATACCAGTGGTGCACGTAGTGAATCTCACAGTTCCAACTTGCCAACCGTGGGACCGTCAAGTGTTCAGCACTCAAACCGTAACAGAACCACAGTATCTGCTGGTAACATCAATTTTGCGGAATCATTTCACCACTTTTTTAGCCCATCCTTTGCAAGGCCACAGGAGACAAGAAGTCTGACACATAGTCAACGCCTAGAGACGATGGTACAGGAGTATCTCCAAGTAAACATTGAAGCCACGACTGTGTCACTGGACCCTTGCTCTTTTTGGGCTTCCAATCTGGATAAATGGCTGGAGCTAGCCACTTACGCCTTGGAGATCTTGTCATGCCCCGCAGCCAGCGTTCTGTCTGAACGTGTGTTCAGCGCTGCTGGTGGTGTGCTGACAGATAAGCGCACGCGGCTCTCCACTGATAATGTAGACAGACTCACGTTCATAAAGATGAACAAATCATGGATCCGAAACGACTTTTCTACCCCTGTGTCATCCCGGGGAGAGTAAAAGCTTGATGATTGGTTAAAATCACCCTACCAACCGTTTTAAGCTTTCAAATTACTAAGCATGTTTATCTGTATCTTGGCTGGAAAATAATTTGGGCTTTGTAGCAGTGTGCAGCACTGATTCTATTAGGCCATCTATAATAAGCTCCACCAGATTTAAAATTACTAATCATGTTTATCTGTATCTTGGCTGGAAAATAATTTGGGCTTTGTAGCAGTGTGCAGCACTGATCCTATTAGGCCATCTATACTAAAGCTTCACCAGATTTAAAATCAACAATAATTTTTAGCTGCATCTAGCCCGGAAAATAATTTTGGGGCTCCGAGATGCGCAAGACACATAAGTGCCTTCTTGCTGCACTACCTGCAGCATGACCCTCATATTGTCAGAATTCGAAGTAATCATGACTACTGGGTTGCCACACTCTTAGATCCCCCAAACTTTTCGATCAACCTTTTCATTTTAATAAAGACCAAAAAAATGGTCATTTTTGAAATTATAAGCATTAGCAGGTTGTTAGAAACTGAAATCAAACAGTTTTCAACTCAAAACTTTATTCTAGGTGATGTTACATTTTCACATAGGACCCCTTGTTCGAAAGGAGCTTCTGAACTCTCTCGTCCATTGAATTTGTCAGGTTTTGGATGGTTTTTGCTTCAATTGTTTTGCATGAGGACAGAATACCCTCCCAGAGCTGTTGCTTAGATGTGAACTGCCTCCCGCCATCATAGACACTCCTTTTAATGATGCTCCAAAGGTTCTGAATGGGGTAGAGGTCAGGGGAGCATGGGGTCACACCATAAGTTTGTCCCCTTTTATGCCCATATCAGCCAGAGATGCAGATGTTTTATGTGCAGCATGAGATGGTGCATTATCATGCAAAAAAATGATCTTGCTGTGAAATACACGGTCCTTCTTCTTGAACCATGGCAGGAAGTGCTGTTTGAGAAAATCCACATACATTATGGAGTTCATCTTTAGCGCCTTCAGGGATCCTAAAGGGGCCGACAATCTCTCTCCCCATGATTCCAGCCCAAAACATTACTCCACCTCCTCCTTGTTGGCGCTGTAGCCGTGTTTACGTGGGGTGTCCATCAACCAGCCATCCTCCACTCCATCCATCTGGACCATCGAGCGCTGCACGGCACTCATCCGTGAACAAAACAGTTTTGAAATCAGTCTTCATGTAATGTTTGGCCCACTGGAGCCGTTTCTGCTTGTGTGAAGTGGATAGAGGAGGTCGACAGGATGGCGTATGCACAGCTGCAAACCTCTGAAGGACCCTGCATCTTGTTGTTCGGGGGACGTTGGAGGCACCAGCAGCTTCAAAAACTTGTCTGCTGCTATGACAAGGCTTTTTTGCCGCTGCTCTTTCAACCTGACGTAATTGCCTGTAGGAAAGAGTCCTCAATTTGCCCTTATCAGCACGCACACGTGTGTACTGTGAATCAGCTACATACTTCTTGATTGCCAAGACACTTCATCCTGATCATCGCACAATGTTGATTGTAGTCATGCCTTGACCTAAACACTCCACAATTTGTTGCTTCTCAGCAGCCGACACATCCTTTTTCTTTCCCATTTTGGCAGAAAATGTAGGCTGCTTAATAATGTGAGACAGCCTTCTTAAGTAGTCTTGCCTTTCATTGGACACACCTGCCAAACTAATTAGCACAGGTGTCTGCAATTGCTTACAGTGATATAAAGAGCCCTGACACACATCACCATCAATGAGTTTAACTGACAAACAAACAAATTCTTCCCTTATCACTCCTAAACACTTTTTGCATAATAATTTGGAACACAGTGTACATGTGCTTTTCCACAAAACACCAGTGGTTCACGTAGTGAATCTTACAGTTCTAACTTGCCAAACCGTGGTCTGTATGGAGTTGTTCAATAAAGGGCCCAAAATTAAGATAACATAGATGGGAGAGGTCTCTATGAATAGGAATTCCTAAGTATTTGATACCCTGTGAGGGCCAGGCAAAGGGAAAGTTGAACTGGATGGAATCCTATATGGATTTGGGGAGGGAGACATCGAGGGCCTCAGACTTCGCTGCATTGATTTTAAAATTTGACCATGTAACAAAGTGATCTATTTCAGCCATAACAGCATGGATGGATATATGTGATTGAGTGATATATACTAGGACATCATCAGCAAATAGAGAGCACTTGTACTCGGTGCCTTCCACCTAATATTGGGGTTATGACGAATTGATGAGAGCAGGTGCTCCGTCACTAGGATGTATAAGAGAGGGGACAGAGGACATCCCTGCCTTGTCCCATTGGTGATTGTGAAAGGTGATGAAAATGTTCTGACGCGCCCCCTGGGCCTTGGGACACCCGGAGCCGGACCCTTTTTGGTGGATGCTGGTGGTTGTAGTCTCCGTGGCGGCGACCCGGTTCCGTGGCTCAGGGCGGTCAAACCAGTGGCGGAACTATTTATGTGGTTTTGATGTTTAAATATCCGACTACGCCACCCGTGGATTGCGGTCAGAGTGAACCGCCGCTCCAGGGCAGACCGCTGAGGCTGGTGTTGTGGGTGCAGCAGAGCGTAGCATAACTCCCCACGGGAGGAGTATAGCCTCAGGGCAGTGTATGCGGAGGATGGGGGTGATGGTGCAGGGCAGCAGCAGTAACGACACGGAGTCAGTGATGCAGTCCAGGGCCTTTACTCACAGTTCTTATTATCCAGACCACGTCTGCAGGTAACGGCTGCCCACGTCGTACTGTGCTCACCAGGTGAGGGGCTCAGACAACTCCCAGATAACTTTGGAGCGCTTCACAGGACCCCCTTTGTGTGTCCTTTGTCTGGCCTTTCTTACCAACCCTTCTGTCCGGCTGCCTCGGGCCTCCTCTTGGTAAACTTGGCGCCAGTTTCCCTGACCCTATGTGGTGCCTTCCTAGCGGGTGTAGCGAGGGGCTGCGCCACATAAAATGTCACAGCCTCCTGTTTCTAGCTGAGGGTCGTTTCCTGCCTCCACTAGTTTCGGGGACCGGTCTCCCCCTTTGGCCTGACCCCTCCACGCAGGTGGATTCGGGCGTGCGGTGGCGACTGACTCGCCCGTCCGCACCCCTGGGATCCCTTCGTTCCTCGTTCCTGGAGCCTTCTCCGCTCCTCTTCCTTCCTTCTCCCTCTTCCAGGCCTGGGCCTCTGTTACTAGGCCCGCCTCCGGAGCAGAGCTCATGCAGAGCCCCTGCTCCCTGCCACTTCTGCTCAGACTTCTCTGCACTGAACTAAGATGGTGCCCACCTTTTATACTCCCTTCTCAATGCACCCAGGAACTGCTTCCTCCCTGCTCCTGCACTACAGGGTTCCCCTTCCTCAGTGTTCCCTCCCCCCACTCCAGCCAGGGACAGGGACTGTCGTGCCCATCTCAGGGGCATATTGGTCGCCCTGCCCCACGGCAATGTGGTGTAATGCATGCAGGTGTCGGGTCCTGATCCACACTACATCCTTACCTGAGAGTGAGATATCACACCTCTGGGTGAGGTGCAATACCTCTGTAGCAACCGAGCCCTCAGGGTGCTACAGTTCCATTTAACTTCAGCCTAGGTGACGTATTGCGATACAGGGCCGTGATTTTGGCTATAAAAGGGTCCCCTAGACCCCTACCCCAAGCTTTTTAAGAGAATCATATATGGCGTGCCAGGAGACTCTATGGAATGCTTTCTCAGCATCCAACGAGAGTATCTAATTACAAATTTTTAATTGCATCTAGCCCAGGAAATACTTTGTGCCTAGTAGCAGTGTCTGCTAGTCAGCGGATTATCCTGGCTGTTAAGCAAGCTACACCACCTGTAGTTTGGACACTTATTTTTTTCAAAGGAAATGCTTCGGGACCACGGGATACTCAGTGAAGAGCATCAGGAGGCACCCCAAGGCATAGGGGCTGGGACTGGCAGTAGGATACCTTGCGGTGGACCGCCGAGCTCGATCCTTATAAAAGCTTTTTAACTGCAGCAGCTTTAGTGGACGCTACTGGAGCTGGAATTACGCGGCTGCTTGCATGAGACTTGCCCTCCAATAGATCCTTGTAAATGGATTTAAAGTGTATTCATTCAAATTAGAGAGACAATTTAAATTAAAAAGCTTAGAGCTGCCTCCACCACAGGGGGGCTCGCTCGACCCACCAGCGGACAGGCACCAGTATTGGGAGAGGGGGGCTGGCCGTCAGGGTTCACCGCGGCTCTGGCACAAACCCGGCGACGCGGAGGTGGCATGGGCAGGAGCGGACTGAACGTGTCGGCTTCTCACTTTTTGGATTTTAGAAGGGCATGACATGCCTATATCTGTGTCTCCCCCTCCTTTTACTCCTCCACCTCTTTTCTTTTCGCATGACTATATGTACTTGTCACTTTTCCATGTGTTAGTTGTGTCTTCTGAGCAGTTTGTCAGCTTTTGGACACCTTTGAAGGTGTTTTCTATGTGTTTCTATGTGTTTTTGTTTGCCTGCCATTGGTTTTAACGGTGTTCGAAGGTGTTCGACGAACAGTTCGGCGAACACACGGGTGTTCGACGAACCGAACCGAACTCGAACACTACGGGGGTGGCTCAACACTACACAGGACGTCCAGCATATCTTAGATGGAACAGCTTTCATCCAAGACACACAAAAAAATCCATCATCTACAGTCAAGCTCTGAGGTACATTCGAATCTGTTCAGACAGCAAGGACAGAAAACTGCAGCTACTATCCCTGAGGAATACATTCCTACAACAAGGATCCCATCCACTGGTAATAGATGAACAAATTCACAGAGCTACAAGGATACCAAGAAGTAGCCTCCTGGATTACAGACAAAGGGAGGACAACAACAGGCGCCTCTTGTGGTCACATACAACTCCCACATGAACATCCTAAGGAAAATTGGTGCTGATCTCCAACCCATATTCCACAGAAACCACAAACTGAAAGAAATATTCCCAGAACTACCACTTCTCTCCTACAAACAGCCCCCTAACTTAAGGAATCTCCTTGTCAGAAGTGTCCTCTGATCACCATCAGTGACGGGCACATTCCCATGTAAAAACAAAAAATGCAAAACTTGTATCCACATATCACCATCAAATACAGTCTGTATACCTAACACAAATCAGGACTACAAAATCATGGATGTCTTTTCATGTATATCCTCCAGTGTGGTGACATGATACAATGTACAAGGTGTCCGGAAGGAGTTTATATTGGAGAAACGATGCAAAAACTGCAAACAAGAATGAATTTACACAGACACACAATTAAGAATGAACAGGACACACCTGTGGGAAAACATTTCTCTGGCCGGGGACACTGTATGAAAGATCTAAAAGTTTTAATACTAAAAGGTCACTTCAAGGGCAACAGAGAAAGAAAAATTTGGGAATTCAAATTGATAAGGATGTTCAATTCACTGACAACAGAACTAAATATAACACCTGGCTTTATGACTCACTACATGGACACAATTCACACCTCCAGATAATTAAATATTCCCAAGGCCTCTCATTTTGCAAAAAAAAAAAAAGCAACTAATTTGCTCTCCCTAACTTATCTGTAGGAGACATCACAACTTACACCTCATGAACAAATGTCTTGTTGTAACATCTCTCAGATGCTGTGCCTTTTGTCTCATGAATTCATTTGTAATCTTGCCTGAAGAAGGAGCCTCTGTGCTCTGAAAGCTTGCATATATATATATATAATTTCTGGTTAGCCAATAAAGGTATCACTCCGAGAATACTTTTGTCATTTTTGGCATACAAGTATTTACATCGATTTTTCTGGCTATCACGGTGCCACAATATAACTTTGTATTGTACATCAAACAGTGTTAGAAAGTTCAGAAAATTCCATTTTGCAATGATTAAAGTTCCGTTGTGAATTTTAGCGTGACTGGACCGTTCTTACGGAAATGTTTCCTGCCTCCTTCACTTAGATTCAGATCATACAGATAGTCAGACACCGCATTATCTCTGATACTATGGCCGATACAGCGCACATATAGATTATACTATAGAGTCCAAAAGTTTTGCTTTTTTTTTTTTAAAATGTGATAACTTCTGTCTGGTTGTTGTGATGTAATTTCCCTGGTGAGGAATTGAAAGTGCATGAAGTTGTCATCATACAAGACCTTAATTGTAACCAAAATGCTTTTGAATATCATTCATATTCTCTGAAACAAGACCAAGAAAGGAAAAATTCTGCTGGGGTATGTAAACTTTTGAGCACAACTGTATCCTTGTTCATGGTAGCATTCATATTTCCATCAATTCTATGCCAAGGGCCAATGGCAGATGCAGAAAAGCAGCCCAAAACCATGAGATTGCCGCCACCATGTTTCACTGTATGCGTTTGGTACCTTACATCATTACGTTTTCCAACTCTGCAGTATATACAGTGCTGCCATCACTACCAAACAGATTGAACTTGGATTCAACCGACCCCAACACCTTAGACCAATCTGTCTCTTTCCGTTGGCTGTGTTCTTTGGCAAACACAAGTTGGACCTTCTGGTTCTTTGCAGAGATGAAAGGCTTCTTGACTGGAACTCGTGCATTCAGCCCTACTGCTTAGTCGTCGCGACTCACTTTGACCCCATATTCTTTGTTCATTTTGTGGACATCAGATACTGACTTTTTCTTTATAATATGATCAACTCTGGAGGAAGTTCTCCTTGGTCGTCCACTTCTAGGTTTGTCGGCTGTTCCAGAACCTTCTTTTTCTTTCTTTAATATATCTGACACTTGACTCTGAGAACAGGTGAATTCCATAGCTGCCTCTTTATGGCTTTTCCCTGACTTCACTCCCAGAATAATAAGCTTCCTGACATCTGGTGATAAATTTGGCTTTGTCTCTGCCATGTTTTTAACCTTAAAACGCAAAAAAAAATTTAGGCAAAATTCGACTGCCCATAACAAAATATGCAAAACATTTGGCCCAGCAAATGTTGAAAACTAACACATAAAGGGATAAAACAATGTCCAACACAATTTTTGTCCTGATAGCTGACAATCATTTGCTTCCAGTTAACTAAAATCACCAGAAAAATGGCCTCACAACAACCAAACAGAAGCAATCACAATTTAAAAAAAAAATGCTAAACTTTTGGTGGCTACTGTATTCATACAGTCAGGTTTAGCTGAGCTGCCTTTATCATTTGGCACAAAGTACAGTATCACAACATTTAATGTGGCTGCAGGGAAACTAGGCTGTACTTTTGGAGATGCATATAAAAATATTTTTGGTTTTGTCACTCGGCCTCAAAAAATTTAGTTACATATCTGGTAAAAATCCCTGAGCTCTCCTGAACCCTGCTGCTTTTTTGCCGTTTTGCACTGCGTCGCTCCATTGCAGAGATACTCACATTTGTTGCTTTCGGAGTGCAGTATGTGAAATCTCTGCTTTGCAGTCCAACTTTGCATTTTTTCAGTCTTATTTGGGAGTGCGCACTTTCAGCCCTCCCTCCAAGACGCTGCCAATGATCACATGCTCGACTACTAGATCTTCTCCTGATCTGTGGAAGCAGAGAAGAAACAGCCCGTTGCACTACAAGCAGAGATTTCACATGCAGTGCTCCAAAAGACGCAAATGTGAATATCTCTGCAATGGAGCGACGCAGCGAAAAACGGAAAAGAGCTGCAGAATCGGGGGAGCTCAGGGACTTTTACAAGGTATTTAAGGAATCACCCTGTAAGAATTGAATTTTATCGTTCTGGGTCCAATTACTGGAAAGTGGATTGTATTATGTGTTGTGCACAGATATTACTCAGTATTGCAGGGTCTGATTACTGCACACTGGGGTCAGGTGGCTTTAGTGGTCCTATCACTGTCTTATTACAGTTTTTGTGGAGCATTATATGGCGGCACACGCAGTTTGGTACATGTGATGGGTCTCCTAACCATTTTCCTTCTGTATTTTTTTACAGAGAAGGACGGGAAGGCTTTCCATCCAACCTACGAGGAGAAGCTGAGGCTGGTGGCTGTGTACAAACAAGTCCTCCTGGGACCGTACAACCCCGACACGTGCCCCGAAGTCGGCTTCTTCGATGTCCTGGGCAACGATAGGAGGTAACGAACGTCGTGTGGTTTGTTTCACTGTATCACATTCCTATAAAAAAGTAGCCACTTTGTAAATAGCCTAACGTTTTCTTACCGTTTTGTATACACAGCACTGATGCAGATCTGTGTGTCTCCATGGTTACAGACTACACTACATATGTAGTCTGATCCTGCCATTGTATATTTTTCACCACTAAAGTAGCCGTCAGTGACTGCAGGGTGAACCTCATTACCATGAGCATTTATGGGAGCTGTGTACGCAAAACGGCAACAGATTTTCCATCATGGGCATGCATCGATCTGATGTGTCCAAAAAAAAAAAATAGGAATTGAAATGCAAAGTTTAATAGAAAACTGCAGACTGTTTCTTGCATAAAACTGAACGACGACGCGTTTCTAACCTCTTCATAGAAGCCTTTGCTCCCTCTGAGTGTCGTTCACACACTGTCGTCTTTCTCACAGGAAAGAATGGGCGGCCCTGGGCAACCTGAGCAAGCAGGAAGCCATGACGGAGTTTATCACCCTCCTGAACAGATGCTGCCACCTCTTCTCCACATACGTCACATCCCATAAAATAGAGAAAGAAGAGCAGGAGAGAAAAAGGTACTAATCCCTACAATCCGTACATCCGGCATCGGTGGGGCACGGTAACTGCTGGTTTCCTCCAGAAACAGCGCCACACGTGTCCACAGGCTGTGCCTGGTATTGCAGCTCAGTACTATTAAAGTGAGTGGGGCTGAGCGGCAAGGTGACGCACAACCTGCAGACAGGTACCTGAAAACAACTCCAGCACTAATAGTTACTGGAGACGTTCTTAAAGGGACCGCTCTGCAGATTGTGCAGTGAACCCACCCCAACTCTACCAGAAGAGGCGCTGGTGATGCTGATAGATAGGAGATGGTTTGCAGCGGTTTTCTATGGATGCCGGACCTGGGTCCTGCAAATCTTTCTGCTCCAGTCTATAGCAGAGGTTAGCGGCAGTCGCTATCTCACAAGATAGATGATGATCGACATCTGGGTCACGTTTTTCCACACTTAAAGGGGTTGTCTGTTAGTTTAAAGGAGCTTTCTGTTTCCTGCAGGGATAACGTCACGTCACTCTATCAGATTGCTGCAGCCAATCACTGGCATGTACAGCATGAGACCGTAGAAACCAGTGATCGACTGCAGCAGTCACATGGATTATACAACATCATCGCTGCAGGAAAAAAAGTGATGGCCGCCAGAGTGTGAGCACGGGAGAAGCGAAGGAGTCATCAGGCGAGAAATATTTGTTTTTTATGGGTCAATTTTGTAAAATTTCCAACTGCCTTAAGTGGTATCAAATCCCTATCATATCACTAACTTAAAGCCGCAGCAGTTCTTAAACTTTGACTAAGTTTGATACATAGAATCCAACCTGCAGTGTAAAGCATGGGGGACAAAACAGCAGTATGAGACTGACAGGACATGAGGCATCTTTCAGGTTACCTCCTACTCCAGTACTAATTGCAGTATAGCTGGAGTCAGTGATTATGGATTTACGGAGCAGTCGGTATGTAAGACCGGAGGGATCATGGACCGGACTTCTGCTTTAAGTCCCAGGAAGTGAGAACGGTTGACGCTGCTGCAAAAATCATGTCCGACATAGTTCAGTGTAAAGCGTCATCTGCTGACTTTACTGGAGAGAAGAGAAGGAGCGGAGACGGCGGGAAGAGGAGGAGCGGCAGCGGCTGCTGCGAGAGGAGGAGAAGCGGAGGAAAGAAGAGGAGCAGAGGCTGCGGAGAGAGGAGGAAGAGAGGATGCGAGCGGAGGATGAACGGTTTAGAATGGAACAGCAGAAGTAAGTACTCCCATCGGAAGTCACTCATCTTTCTTAAAGGATATTTTTGGGTGGGTCACTCATTCAGGACCCTCGTAGTATGAGCCATAGTGCAAGGAGCAGTCTGTTGTATGCAATGCTGGTGACCGGTTGGAGGGTACATGCGCTGGGGTCACCAACAATGGGGTCCACGGAGCCCTGTCACATTCATTTTAATGGAAAATTACTAAAGCTCTGCCGGCCACAGGCAATGGCGGGTGCAGCAGTCATTAGGGCAGGACCGTGCATTTGTGTTTCAAATCTTAATTCTATTTTTTTTTTGCAGGCAGCAGATCATGGCCGCCCTGAACTCGCAGACAGCGGTGCAGTTTCAGCAGTACGCAGCGCAGCAGTACCCGGGGAACTTCGAGCAACAGCAGCTCCTGATCCGGCAGCTGCAGGAACAGCACTACCAGCAGTACATGCAGCAGCTGTACCAAGTGCAGCTCGCTCAGCAACAGGTAGATGCAGCGCACAGACCCCCGAGCCTCGCTGCTCTGAGCTGCATTTACCTGTCGGACCATGTTCCCACGTAGCATAAATGCTGCAGGGTTTGTTTTTTTTTGCAGAAAATCCCCTGTGTTTAAAACGGTGTTTCCCAAACTCCAGTCCTCACGGCCCCCATAGGTCATGTTTTCAGGATTTCCTTAGTATTTCCATCACCTGTGTAATACTATCAAGGCATCAGGAATTCTCTCACCTGTGTAATACGAAGGAGATCCTGAAACATGACCTGTGGGGGCCGTGAGGACTGGAGTTTTGGAAACACTGGTTTAAAAGTTTGAGGAAACTTCTTGTGCTTCCCGGAAAACTCCTGGCCGCTGTGCATCTAAAGACGTTGCTGAAATTTGTGTTTTTTTGGTTTGTTTATTTTTTCCTGTGGAGCCGAAAAAATGCATGAAAAAATGCCCTCGCTTCTTGTACAGAATTAATAAAACCTTCAGATCTTCAACAATAAATGGGGTAAAAACACCTGTAAAAATAAGATAATCAGAGTAGATTGCTATTGCGGGTTTTGATGTAGAAAATAAACCCTGCACTTTACGCTCCCTGGAACCTGAACTAATTAACTAATTGTTTTTAGTAAGAAAAAAATAAAAAAATTGCGCGGCTGAGTCTTGCTCTTGATGATGGCGGTGCGCTGAGTAGCTGGTTGATTAGATGCAGCGTTTATAAGTGGAAGACAGTGGGATTTGTGTGCAGCGTCTATTGGAGCCTGTGGTTGTCTGAAACGCTGCCTCATTAGAAGTTAAGCTTCTTTGTTCTTCCCCTCATGCTTTACACTGCAGTTTTGCTTTGCAGCATACAAGAAATGAAGAATGCTCATAAATGACGTGGTGTTACCCTCTCCTTACCCTCTCGGCCTTACAGAAACAGCAGGAGCCACTTTCGGCTGGAACCAGCTCCCCTGTCAGTTCTCCATCCAAGATGAACATGGGAAGCATCACCGGCTCCGGAGAAGCCCCCTCGGTCAATGGACAAACCCACCCACACATAGACAATGCTGAGAAAGAACTGGAGGCCGACCCCGCTGGAAGACCTGCTGGAGAACGCGCCTAAAGGTGCGTCCTATTGACCCCAGTGGGGTTGGGGTCTGTTGGGTGGACAAACAGACGATACCTGGACATTGGCTAATGGTTTATGTTTGCTCATTATTTTTCCACTTCCTTCTCTCTACAGAGTCCACGCCGGTCATTGCTGCCCCATCCATGTGGACAAGACCCCAAATTAAAGACTTCAAAGAGAAGATCCGGCAGGACGCGGATTCAGTCATCACCGTCGGAAGAGGAGAGGTGGTCACAGTCCGGGTCCCCACACACGAGGAGGGCTCCTATCTTTTCTGGGAGTTTGCCACAGATAACTTTGACATTGGTTTTGGGGTTTACTTTGAATGGACAGACTCCCCAAACACGGCTGTGAGCGTGCACGTCAGCGAGTCCAGCGAGGACGAGGACGAAGGTACTTTGTACAATTTTCATACTTCATTCCTGTACAATAAATACTGTAGCAGGTCTTCACTGCATCTCACCCCCTCTTCCTGAAGAGGTCGGGGGTCTCTCGAGAAGCAGCATCTTACCCCCTCGTTTTAAGGAGGTTGGGGCCTCTCGAGAAGCAGTGTCTTACCCCCTCGTCTTAAGGAGGTTGGGGCCTCTCAAGAAGCAGTGTCTCACCCCCTCGTCTTGAGGAGGTTGGGGCCTCTCGAGAAGCAGCGTCTCACCCCTTTGATTTGAGGAGGTTGGGGCCTCTTGAGAAGCAGCATCTCACCCCTTCGTCCTGAGGAGGTCGGGGGGTCTCTCTAGAAGCAGCATCTCACCCTTTCGTCCTGAGGAGTTAGGGGGTCTCACCCCCTCGCCCTGAAGAGTTCTGGGGGTCCTATTGAAGCAGCGTCTCACCCCCTCGTCCTGAGCAGGTTGGGGGCCTGTTGAGAAGCAGCGTCTCACCACCTCATCCGGACGAGGTAGGGGGCCTTTCGAGAAGCAGCGTCTCACCCCCTCATCCGGACGAGGTAGGGGGCCTTTCGAGAAGCAGCGTCTCACCCCCTCATCCGGACGAGGTCGGGGCCTCTTGAGAAGCAGCGTCCCACCCCCTTGTTCCGAGGAGGTCGGAGGCTTCTGGAGAAGCACCAACTGGTCATGGATGTTCACCTCTGCAGGAGATCAAAAACCAACAATGTGCTCTCTGGGGCGTTACTGTGGTCTCTCTTGCTTTCCGTAGGTTAAGATTGACCTATCAGACTGGCGGGATGGTTGAGTCGCTGCCTAATTTATCCTCTCCCCAATGCCAGTAGTGGAGGAGCTGTGCCTCTGCAGAGGGAAAACGGGCCGCATCTAGCGTCAGAGAGACTCATTCACACTTTAAAGTAAAAAGCTTGCGAGCGTGCTCTCCTTGCCAAGGAAACCAGTCACCACTGATAGTTTGTAGAGGTGGCCGGTATCCTAGGCAACCAGCTGTAAACTATAGAATTAAGAATACCTCCATATTTGACAACAGAGATACTTTTTAATAAAG
The DNA here is from genome assembly GCF_046119375.1 of Phyllobates terribilis. Classification (NCBI taxonomy): domain Eukaryota; kingdom Metazoa; phylum Chordata; class Amphibia; order Anura; family Dendrobatidae; genus Phyllobates; species Phyllobates terribilis. The sequence goes on from NW_027362994.1 coordinate 43,829, forward strand.
AGTGAAATGTAAAGTTCCTGGTGTTTACAAGCACTTTGCAATTTTACCCAGCGAAGATGGAGGAAAAACCGCACCAAAAACGGATCAGATCAGCATGAGTCGCCCTGTACTCTCTCTGCGGGATTTCTGTAAGACTGCTTGTTTCCGGATTATTCCCGGAAGACCCCTTTATGCTTCTGTTTTAGCTCCGCGCCCATGACTTGTCCCACTCTGATATCCTGGACTCACTCCTGACTTGTGTCTGTTCTTTACAGAGAATCCCAACAACGAAGAGAAAGCCGAAAAGAACGCCAACAAGCCTCAGCTGGAGGAGATTGTGCCGGTCTACAGGCGGGATCGTCACGAAGAGGTGGACGCCGGCAGCCACCAGTACCCCGGCCGGGGGCTCTACCTGCTCAAATTTGACAACTCTTATTCCTTGTGTCGTTCAAAATCTGTGTACTACAGAGTGTATTATACTAGATAAAGGAGGGGCCTGCGGTCAGGGGGAGGAGCCGGCAATCAGGGGGAGGGGCAAGTGATCATGGGGCGGGGCCTGCAATCAGGGGGAGGGGCCAGGGCAGTAAGTCGCTCACATGACCTGGATCCTTTTCGATAAGTGTCGCCTCCTCATCGCTCCTCGTGGCGGCCGACACTAATTCAGAGTGCTGTGATTTAACCCGTTCTTTGCCACTACGATTGGTGGACATGAAAGGGGTTAAACATAATTTGGCTGTGCCTGCACTTTTGTGTTTTGTGTTTTTTTTCGCACTTGTTTGGGATTTTTAATTCTATTCTATGTGCGCCCACTCGGGGGCATTTCATGATCTGTTCAGAAGATGAACGCGCATGAGAAGCGTCATGGAGGAGGGGGCACCTTTGTGTTGGGTACCAGGGTAGTGGGCGCCCCCTCAAGACTGGTGGAAGGGTAAAGGTCCCATGCGTTCCCCTCGGTCTGCCCTATTCTGTACCACGCGCAGGTAGCTCAGCGCCATCGCAAACAGCAACGGTTTCTCCTCCACTATAGGTCAGGGCAAATCCGAAATGTGCTGTTGCCTCTCTGGTATCAGCCGTCTGTAGCGGGCAGGAGAGGGTAGTGGGGAAAGTTTCTTATCTCTTCTCTCATCAGTCTGATTTGTCTGATCTTGTACCATGTAAAATATGTAACAAATATGAGAAATGGTTTATAATAATAATAATCATATGGAATAATCTGTCCTGTGTGATCTGGTGGAAACACTGCACCTCCCCCAATGCCCCGCAGCAGAGCATGCGCTATGTGAGACCACCAGGGGTGGGCCGCAGGGCGGAGGGGGGGGTTCACGAAGCCTGAGAAGCTAGGAGGAATCTGGCAGACTTGCGATTGCTGCTCTGGAGGTGATAACAGCATTTCCTATAGATTTTACCTGTATGATGCTGCACTACGCCTTGTTGCCGTATAAGGGTAAGTCACAGGGCAACGGTCTCTGGTTGTTGTGAAACTACAACTCCCAGCATGCCCGGACAGCTCCTTGACTTTAGTCTGACTTGCACTAATACATTCTGTAATTTCGGTTGTTTTCTATGAAGGCGTCGCTTTTCTATATCGCGTCCAATGAGCTGGATGAGGGCAGAATACGGCCGCCATACATTTACCATGGGAGATGGCTGATCGGCTCTGTGTATCGCTCAGTGCACCTATGTGGGAGCAGTCAGGGCGGCCATATTGCTCATCACTCAGCTTTCCCAGAAACTGAACGGAGGGATAGAATTTGCCCCTGCAAATGATACTATGAGCTGTAGGGATTAATGGCCAGACATTTAGATCCAGACTGTAGAGATTGTGGACGGTGGGGATCAGGCTGGTCACAGGACAGGGCCGTGCAGATGGTTTCCGCTCTGCATTTGGGGGGCGCAGGTATCGTATACGGCTCCTATTATAAGGCGCTATACAGGTCGGGTGTTGGACTTTGCTGCCAGCAGCTGCACTTCTCCCTGCAGAAATGAGACCACCCATCCCCTTCAGCAGAGCAGTGATCAGAGCTATGGACGGGTGGGCTGTAACATTAGGGGCCCCTGGTACTCAACTTTCAGCCTGGAAGCAAGAAAAATCTCAGGTGCCAGTTTCTGATCATGTGGTTCAGTGTGATGTGAATGTTCAGGAATCTGCACCAATTTATTTACTATGTCTAAAGTCTGTCTTCTAATACAAGAATTAAGGTGCTGCCAGCAGCCACCACTAGAGGGCACCTGTGGTGTATGCACTGAGCTCTGCGCTGCCAGCAGCCTCCACTAGAGGGCACCTGTGGTGTATGCACTGAGCTCTGCGCTGCCAGCAGTCTCCACTAGAGGGCGCCTGTGGTGTATGCACTGAGCTCTGCGCTGCCAGCAGCCTCCACTAGAGGGCACCTGTGGTGTATGCACTGAGCTCTGCGCTGCCAGCAGTCTCCACTAGAGGGCGCCTGTGGTGTATGCACTGAGCTCTGCGCTGCCAGCAGCCTCCACTAGAGGGCACCTGTGGTGTATGCACTGAGATCTGCACTGCCAGCAGCCTCCACTAGAGGGCACCTGTGGTGTATGCACTGAGATCTGCACTGCCACCAGCCTCCACTAGAGGGCACCTGTGGTGTATGCACTGAGATCTGCACTGCCAGCAGCCTCCACTAGAGGGCACCTGTGGTGTATGCACTGAGCTCTGCTCTGCCAGAAGTCTCCACTAGAGGGCGCCTGTGGTGTATGCACTGAGCTGTGCGCTGCCAGCAGTCTCCACTAGAGGGCACCTGTGGTGTATGCACTGAGATCTGCACTGCCAGCAGCCACCACTAGAGGGCACCTGTGGTATGTTGAATGCACTGAGCTCCATACCACCATCAGCCACCACTAGAGGGCACCTGTGCTGTTGTATGCACTGAGCTGTGCCTTTCCTGTGCTGTTGTATGGACAGAGCTCTGCGCTGCCAGCAGCCACCACTAGAGGGCGCCTGCGGTATGTTGTATGCACTGAACTCTGCGCTGGCTGCTGCCACCACTGGAGGGCACTTTCGTTATGTACTGAGCTCCATGCAGCCAGCGGTCACCATTAGAGGACGCCTGTTGTATGTACTGAGCTCCGCACTGCCTGCAGTAACCACTAGAGGATGCCTGTGGTGTATGCACTGAGCTCTGCGCTGCCAGCAGCCTCCACTAGAGGATGCCTGTGGTGAATGCCCTGAGATCTGCGCTGCCAGCAGCCACCACTAGAGGGCGCCTGTGGTGTATGCACTGAGATCTGCACTGCCAGCAGCCTCCACTAGAGGACGCCTGTGGTGTATGCACTGAGATCTGCGCTGCCAGCAGCCACCACTAGAGGGCGCCTGTGGTGTATGCACTGAGATCTGCGCTGCCAGCAGTCACCACTAGAGGGCGCCTGTGGTGTATGCACAGAGATCTGCGCTGCCAGCAGTCACCACTAGAGGGCGCCTGTGGTATGGTGTATGCACTGTGCTCTGCGCTGCCAGCAGCCACCACTAGAGGGAGCCTGTGGTGTATGCACAGAGATCTGCGCTGCCAGCAGTCACCACTAGAGGGCGCCTGTGGTATGGTGTATGCACTGTGCTCTGCGCTGCCAGCAGCCACCACTAGAGGGCGCCTGTGGTATGGTGTATGCACTGTGCTCTGCGCTGTCAGCAGCCACCACTAGAGGGCGCCTGTGGTGTATGCACTGAGCTCTGCGCTGCCAGCAGCCACCACTAGAGGGTGCCTGTGATGTGTTGTATGCACTGAGATCTGCGCTGTCAGCAGCCTCCACTAGAGGGCGCCTGTGGTGTATGCACTGAGATCTGCGCTGCCAGCAGCCTCCACTAGAGGGCGCCTGTGGTGTATGCACTGAGATCTGCACTGCCAGCAGCCTCCACTAGAGGGCACCTGTGGTGTATGCACTGAGCTCTGCTCTGCCAGAAGTCTCCACTAGAGGGCGCCTGTGGTGTATGCACTGAGCTGTGCGCTGCCAGCAGTCTCCACTAGAGGGCACCTGTGGTGTATGCACTGAGATCTGCACTGCCAGCAGCCACCACTAGAGGGCACCTGTGGTATGTTGAATGCACTGAGCTCCATACCACCATCAGCCACCACTAGAGGGCACCTGTGCTGTTGTATGCACTGAGCTGTGCCTTTCCTGTGCTGTTGTATGGACAGAGCTCTGCGCTGCCAGCAGCCACCACTAGAGGGCGCCTGCGGTATGTTGTATGCACTGAACTCTGCGCTGGCTGCTGCCACCACTGGAGGGCACTTTCGTTATGTACTGAGCTCCATGCAGCCAGCGGTCACCATTAGAGGACGCCTGTTGTATGTACTGAGCTCCGCACTGCCTGCAGTAACCACTAGAGGATGCCTGTGGTGTATGCACTGAGCTCTGCGCTGCCAGCAGCCTCCACTAGAGGATGCCTGTGGTGAATGCCCTGAGATCTGCGCTGCCAGCAGCCACCACTAGAGGGCGCCTGTGGTGTATGCACTGAGATCTGCACTGCCAGCAGCCTCCACTAGAGGACGCCTGTGGTGTATGCACTGAGATCTGCGCTGCCAGCAGCCACCACTAGAGGGCGCCTGTGGTGTATGCACTGAGATCTGCGCTGCCAGCAGTCACCACTAGAGGGCGCCTGTGGTGTATGCACAGAGATCTGCGCTGCCAGCAGTCACCACTAGAGGGCGCCTGTGGTATGGTGTATGCACTGTGCTCTGCGCTGCCAGCAGCCACCACTAGAGGGAGCCTGTGGTGTATGCACAGAGATCTGCGCTGCCAGCAGTCACCACTAGAGGGCGCCTGTGGTATGGTGTATGCACTGTGCTCTGCGCTGCCAGCAGCCACCACTAGAGGGCGCCTGTGGTATGGTGTATGCACTGTGCTCTGCGCTGTCAGCAGCCACCACTAGAGGGCGCCTGTGGTGTATGCACTGAGCTCTGCGCTGCCAGCAGCCACCACTAGAGGGTGCCTGTGATGTGTTGTATGCACTGAGATCTGCGCTGTCAGCAGCCTCCACTAGAGGGCGCCTGTGGTGTATGCACTGAGATCTGCGCTGCCAGCAGCCTCCACTAGAGGGCGCCTGTGGTGTATGCACTGAGATCTGCGCTGCCAGCAGCCTCCACTAGAGGGCACCTGTGGTGTATGCACTGAGATCTGCGCTGTCAGCAGCCTCCACTAGAGGGTGCCTGTGGTGTATGCACTGAGATCTGCGCTGCCAGCAGCCTCCACTAGAGGGCGCCTGTGGTGTATGCGCTGAGCTCTGCATTGCCTGCGCTGTTGTATGGACAGAGCTCTGCGTTGCCAGCAGCCACCACTAGAGGGCGCCTACGGTATGTTGTATGCACTGAACTCTGCGCTAGCTGCAGCCACCACTGGAGGGCACCTGCTGTATATAATGAGCTTCATGCTGCCTGCGGTCACCACTAGAGGGCGCCTGTGGTGTGTTGTATGCACTGAGCTCCCCCTAGTGGTGGCTGTGAGTAATCAGCATTTTAAAGTCTTATGTAAAAAGATAAAATAAATTAAAATTGTGTACAACTTGGAAAGGTGGACAGGTCACTAATGGGCTCCAATATTGAATTTGCCCTGAAAAATCAGCTATTCCCATCAATGAGCTCTCGCTGAGCAGCACATATGTGCTTAACCCCTTATTAGTCAATCATTCCTGAAAACCCCCCCATTACCCTGCAGTAACCCTAAATCCCCGTAGCCTTTGCAGGGCGTCCGTGTGTTATACCTGCACTGAATCTGTATTTCAGCCTCTCGTCCTTTGGGGCCTCAGGATCTTGACAAGTTCCCCTGAAGACCCCCAGATGCAGAATGTCCCCATGATGGAAGGTTTCCCAGCATATAGCATCCATCGCCCCTTGTCAGCGCTGCCTGCCGGGGCCGGACGTTAACCCTTTCTTTCCCCGTGAGCCCCCTCTCGTCTCGTTGCTGCCTTCCAGCTCTTCACCAATCAGCGAATCGTATTGGTGAGGACCGGGGAGCGCCGCTGCCTGTGCGGATACTTCCACTGCAAGAAGCCGAGAGATGAGCGACTGCTCGCAGCAGAAGTATCCCGACCCGCAGCGCCGCTCCCCGGTCCTCCCTTCACACCCTAGCCGCTGATGTCCCCACAGTATCCGCATGGTGTTACAAAGGTCCGGACATTTGTGTTAAAAATCGCTGATTGGTCGCTGGCGCTGCCCGCGACCAATCACCGATTTGGGCGCCAAATTTAAATATCGGCCGCGACCAATCACCGATCTTGGCTCCACATTTAAACACCGCTCTCGGCTTCTCGGAGTGGAAGTATCCGCACAGGCAGCGGCGCTCCCCGGTCCTCACTAATACGATTCCGCTCCCCGCTCCTCACCAATACGATTCGCTGATTGGTCGCGTGCGGAGAGCGCGACCAATCAGTGATGTTGGCGCTAAAGTTAAACACCACTGTGCTGATTGGTCGCCGACGCTGTGCGCGACCAATCACCGATTTGGGCGGCACATTTAAATAGCGTCCGCGACCAATCAGTACAGCGGTGTTTAAATGTGGAGCCAAGATCGGTGATTGGTCGCGGCCGATATTTAAATTTGGCGCCGAAATCGGTGATTGGTTGCGGGCAGCGCCAGCGACCAATCAGCGATTTTTAACACAAATGCTGACATCCATGCGGCTAGGGCGTGAAGGGAGGACCGGGGAGCGGCGCTGCGGGTCCAATTGGTCGCGGCCGCTATTTAAATGTGCCGCACAAATCGTTGATTGGTTGCGGACTTGGCCCGCGACCAAGCACTGATCTTGCGGCCAAAGTTAAACACTACTGTGCTGATTGGTCGCGGACTCTGCCCGCGACCAATCACGGATTTGGGCGCCAAATTTAAATATCGGCCGCGACCAATCACCGATCTTGGCTCCACATTTAAACACCGCTGTGCTGATTGGTCGCTGCCGATATTTAAATGTGGCTCCCAAACCGGTGAGTGGTCGCGGGCGGCGTCGCCGACCAATCAGCACAGCGGTGTTTAAATGTGGAGCCAAGGTCAGTGATTGGTCGGGTCCGAAGACCGCGACCAATCATCGAATCTTCTTGGTGAGGACCGGGGAGCGCTGCTGCCTGTGCGGCTACTTACGCTGCGAGAACCCGGGACATAGTGGGCGCTGGCAGCAGAAGTATCCCGACCCGCAGCGCCGCTCCCCGGTCCTCCCTTCCGCATGGAGGTCAGTGGCACCGGCGGTCCTTCCGCTGCTACCAGCCGGGAGATGAGCGCCTTGCGCCGCTCATCTCCCGGCTGCATCTCCGTCCCGCAGATGGGTCCGGCGGTCGGGTTCCTTCTGCTGTTGCTGGCCGGGAGATGAGCGCCTCGCGGAGCTCATCTCCCGGCTGCATCGCCGCTCAGCTCCGTCCCCCAGATGAGCCGCTAACGGCCGCCATCTTTTTTCAGAAATCCCGCAGCGCTGATTGGCCGCTGCCGGACCAATGAGCGACGCGGGATTTCCTGGACAGACAGACAGACAGACAGACAGATGGGATAAGACGATTATATATATATAGATAATTTACCTTTCTCCTCATTAAAGATGGAATTAGCGGCTTTTTGATTTTCTTATGATGTAAAAACTGCGCCTGAGATGATTCATTACGGTGTAATACAATCACCCCACGAGGAGCTTTTACAATCTGTTATAGAGACCTGATGCTTAAAGGGGTTGTCTACTTTTATATACCCCCCCCCCCCTATAAGGGGATGGGGGGCAGTGATGGCATTTAATGGGGGTTGGTCACGCTCCCTTTATTAGTACGACACCAGCTTGTCTGTTCTGCTTAAAAGCCTCTCTATATGCCCTATTACTTCCTATGGCTATCATGCAGAATATTTGTAACTTTTAGGTTGTTCTGTGCTATATTATTTTTTAATAGCATCAAAATTCCCCATGTAAATTATAAATTTCTTTCTGCTTTGCTCATAGCCACCACTAGAGGGTGCCACATGCATACAGATTTGTGTTCCTTATATAAACAGAATGCAAAGAACTCCCCCTAGTGTTGGCTGCAGGTACCTAGAATGTAACATCAATGACTTGGGTTGAGGAAATAAAACGTACAATTATGTACTAAATGGTAAAACAATGGGTAAAATAGTCGCTATAGACTTGCGTGTATGGGCGGAAGTTGAAGTCCACTTTAGTGACCAGTGGCCGGCAAATAAAATGATGGGATGCATTAAAAGAGGCCGAGCTGCTCCTGAGGAGAACGTCCTTCTGCCTTTATACAAGTCCCTATTGCGGCCACACAGGACTGGGGACAATTTTGGGCTCCAGTCTATAAGGAAGATATAGATGAACTAGAGCGGGTGCAGAACAACCAAGGTGATGAAGGGAATGAGGGACTGCAGAGGACGAGGGATCAGACTAGGGGGTTATTCAGTTTGGAGAAAAGACGGCTGACGGGAAATCTCATTACAATGGAGAAATGGATGAGGGGACAGGACCCAGATTTTCTGATGATCTTTCTACACCTTGATCTGCAACAATGACAAGGAGGCGTCCTCTCCATCTTCTATATATATAATTCAGTCAGTCAGTCAGTCAGTCAGTCAAGGAAATCCCGCGTCGCTCATTGGTCCGGCAGCGGTCAATCAACGCCGCGGGATTTCTGAAAAAAGATGGCGGCAGTTAGCGGCTCATCTCCCGGCCGGCAACAGCAGAAGGAACCCGACCGCCGGACCCATCTGCGGGACGGAGATGCAGCCGGGAGATGAGCGGCGCGAGGCGCTCATCTCCCGGCCGGTAGCAGGGGAAGGACCGCCGGCGCCGCTGACCTCCATGCGGAAGGGAGGACCGGGGAGCGGCGCTGCGGGTCGGGATACTTCTGCTGCGAGCGCCCGCTATGTCCCGGGTTCTCGCAGCATAAGTAGCCGCACAGGCAGCGCTGCTCCCCGGTCCTCACAAAGACGATTCGATTATTGGTCGCGGTCTTCGGACCCGACCAATCACTGATCTTAGCGCAAAAGTTAAATACCGCTGTGCTGATTGGTCGCCGACGCTGCCCGCGACCAATCACCGATTTGGGCGCCACATTTAAATATCGGCCGCGACCAATCAGCACAGCGGTGTTTAAATGTGGAGCAAAGATCTGTGATTGGTCGCGACCGATATTTAAATTTGGTGCCCAAATCGGTGATTGGTCGCGGGCAGCGTCCGAGACCAATCAGCACAGTAGTGTTTCACTTTGGCCGCAAGATCAGTGATTGGTCGCGGGCCAAGTCCGCGACCAATCAACGATTTGTGCGGCACATTTAAATACCGGCCACGACCAATTGGATGTCAGCGCCGCTCCCCGGTCCTCCCTTCACGCCCTAGCCGCATGGATGTCAGCGGCGCTGCCTGTGCAGCTACTTCCGCTCCGAGAACCCGGGACATGAGCAGGCGCTCGGAGCAGAAGTATCCCGACCCGCAGCGCCGCTCCCCGGTCCTCCCTTCACACCCTAGCCGCTGATGTCCCCACAGTATCCGCATGGTGTTACAAAGGTCCGGACATTTGTGTTAAAAATCGCTGATTGATCGCTGGTGCTGCCCGCGACCAATCACCGATTTGGGCGCCAAATTTAAATATCGGCCGCGACCAATCACCGATCTTGGCTCCACATTTAAACACCGCTGTGCTGATTGGTCGCGGTCGATATTTGAATTTGGCACCCAAATCGGTGATTGGTCGCGGGCAGCGCCAGCGACCAATCAGCGATTTTTAACACAAATGTCCGGACCTTTGTAACACCATGCGGATACTGTGGAGACATCAGCGGCTAGGGTGTGAAGGGAGGACCGGGGAGCGGCGCTGCCGGTCGGGATATTTCTGCTGCGAGCGCCCGCTCATGTCCCGGGTTCTCGCAGTGGAAGTAGCCGCACAGGCAGCGGCGCTCCCCGGTCCTCACTAATACGATTCCGCTCCCCGCTCCTCACCAATACGATTCGCTGATTGGTCGCGTGCAGAGAGCGCGACCAATCAGTGATCTTGGCGCTAAAGTTAAACACCGCTGTGCTGATTGGATGCGGACGCCAGACGCGTCCAATCACCGAGATTGGCGCCAAATTTAAACAACGCTCTGCTGATTGGTCGCGGACTCCAGCTGCGACCAATCAGCGATTTTGGCGCCAAATTTAAACACCGCTCTGCTGATTGATCGCGGTCGCTGGCCGAGATCAATCAGCAGTATTGGGGCCAAATTTAAACCTCACTCTGCTGATTGGTCGCAACCACCGGCCGCGACCAATCTGCGTTATTTTGTGCCAAATTTAAACAACGCTCTGCTGATTGGTCGCGGCCGTCAGCCGCGATTAATTAGCGATTTTGGCGCCAAATTTAAACATGCTCTCCAGTCCTCACTAACACGGTTTGCTGATTGGTCGCGGCCGCCGCCCGCGACTAAGCGATTTTGGCGCAAAATTCAACCACCGCTCTGCTGATTGGTCGAGGCCGCCGGCCGAGATCAATCAGCAGTATTGGTGCCAAATTTAAACACCGCTTCGCTGATTGGTCGCGGTGGCCGGCCGCGACCAAGCAGCGAAATTGGCACCAAATTTAAACGCTCTGCTGATTGGTCGAGGCCGCCGGCCGTGACCAATCAGCCATATTGGTGCCAAATTTAAACACCGCTTCGCTGATTGGTCGCGGTGGCCGGCCGCGACAAAGCAGCGAAATTGGCGCCAAATTTAAACACCGCTCTGCTGATTGGTCGCGGTTACCGGTCTCGAATAATCAGCATTATTAGTGCCAAATTTAAACACCGCTGTGCTGATTACTCGCGACCAATCTGCGATATAGGCGCCAAATTTTAACACCGCTTTGCTGATTGGTTACGGTTGCCGGCCTCGACCAATCAGCGATTTTGCCGCAAAATTGAAACACAGCTCTGCTGATTGCGCCCGGTCGGCCGCATACCTATTCTAGAATACCCGATGCATTAGAATCGGGCCACCATCTAGTCTAATCATAATAACAGACGGGGATTCTTTACTGTAAGAGCATTAAGACTATGGATCTCTCTGTCACATGATGCTGTCATGGTGGATTCACTACCAGTATACAAGGAGGGCCTGGACACCTTTCTTGAAGAATATATTCTTATAGTTTCTAGATTGTGTGATGATGGTGATCCAGGGAACTCGCCTGATTGCCGTTTGTGGAGTCAGGAAGGAATTTTCCCCTGATATGGGGCAATTAGCATCTGTCTCCCGGGGTTTTTGTTTTCTTTCCTCTAGATCAGTGTTTCCCAAACTCCAGTCCTCATGGCCCCACAGGTCATGTTTTCAGGATCTCCTTAGTGTTACACAGGTGATGGAAGTATCATCAAGACATCAGGAATTCTCTCACCTGTGCAACACTATGGAAATCCTGAAAACGTGACCTGTGGGGGCCGTGAGGATGGGGTTTGGGGAACACTGCTCTAGATCAACGTGTTATTGTACTGGTTGAACTTGATGGACTTGTGCAGTCAACCTAAAAGGGAGTCAGCACAGAATGACTGTTCAAACCAAGCGCAGGCGCTTAGTGCATCATGGTGCAGCCAAACATTGAAGGTCGCCTTCCCACGTGCTTGTTTTCTCTCCATTTGCACACCTCGCCCCCCCCCCCCACCTTTGATGATAGCTCTGGCTTCATAGAGCAATGTTTGGCCAAATCACGGTGCACCGAGGGCCGGTGCTTGGTTTAAACAGTCGTTCTGTGCTGTCAGACTCGTTTTAAATGTTTGGCCTCGCCAAAGGTGCACTAAGCGCCTGTGTTATCACAGAATAGTGAGGACCGGTGTAGAGCGTGAGGCGTGGACATGGTGGTATCACAATAGTGAGGACTGGTGTAGAGCGTGAGGCGTGGACATGGTGGTATCACAATAGTGAGGACGGATGTAGAGCGTGAGGCGTGGACATGGTGGTATCACAATAGTGAGGACGGGTGTAGAGCGTGAGGCGTGGACATGGTGGTATCACAATAGTGAGGATGGGTGTAGAGCGTGAGGCGTGGACATGGTGGTATCACAATAGTGAGGACGGGTGTAGAGCGTGAGGCGTGGACATGGTGGTATCACAATAGTGAGGACGGGTGAGATCGTGAGGCGTGGACATGGTGGTATCACAATAGTGAGGACGGGTGAGATAGTGAGGCGTGGACATGGTGGTATCACAATAGTGAGGACGGGTGTAGAGCGTGAGGCGTGGACATGGTGGTATCACAATAGTGAGGACGGGTGTAGAGCGTGAGGCGTAGACATGGTGGTATCACAATAGTGAGGATGGGTGAGATCGTGAGGCGTGGACATGGTGGTATCACAATAGTGAGGACGGGTGTAGAGCGTGAGGCGTGGACATGGTGGTATCACAATAGAGAGGACGGGTGTAGAGCGTGAGGCGTGGACACGGTGGTATCACAATAGTGAGGACGGGTGTAGAGCGTGAGGCGTGGACATGGTGGTATCACAATAGTGAGGACGGGTGAGATCGTGAGGCGTGGACATGGTGGTATCACAATAGTGAGGACGGGTGTAGAGCGTGAGGCGTGGACATGGTGGTATCACAATAGTGAGGACGGGTGTAGAGCGTGAGGCGTGGACATGGTGGTATCACAATAGTGAGGACGGATGTAGAGCGTGAGGCGTGGACATGGTGGTATCACAATAGTGAGGACGGGTGTAGAGCGTGAGGCGTGGACATGGTGGTATCACAATAGTGAGGATGGGTGTAGAGCGTGAGGCGTGGACATGGTGGTATCACAATAGTGAGGACGGGTGTAGAGCGTGAGGCGTGGACATGGTGGTATCACAATAGTGAGGACGGGTGAGATCGTGAGGCGTGGACATGGTGGTATCACAATAGTGAGGACGGGTGAGATCGTGAGGCGTGGACATGGTGGTATCACAATAGTGAGGACGGGTGTAGAGCGTGAGGCGTGGACATGGTGGTATCACAATAGTGAGGACGGGTGTAGAGCGTGAGGCGTAGACATGGTGGTATCACAATCGTGAGGATGGGTGAGATCGTGAGGCGTGGATATGGTGGTATCACAATAGTGAGGACGGGTGTAGAGCGTGAGGCGTGGACATGGTGGTATCACAATAGTGAGGACGGGTGTAGAGCGTGAGGCGTGGACATGGTGGTATCACAATAGTGAGGACGGGTGAGATCGTGAGGCGTGGACATGGTGGTATCACAATAGTGAGGACGGGTGTAGAGCGTGAGGCGTGGACATGGTGGTATCACAATAGTGAGGACGGGTGTAGAGCGTGAGGCGTGGACATGGTGGTATCACAATAGTGAGGACGGGTGTAGAGCATGGGGCATGGACATGGTAGTATCACAATAGTGAGGACGGGTGTAGAGCGTGAGGCGTGGACATGGTGGTATCACAATAGTGAGGACGGCTGTAGAGCGTGAGGCGTGGACATGGTGGTAACACAATAGTGAGGACAGGTGTAGAGCGTGAGGCGTGGACATGGTGGTATCACAATAGTGATGACGGCTGTAGAGCGTGAGGCGTGGGCATGGTGGTAACACAATAGTGAGGACAGGTGTAGAGCGTGAGGCGTGGACATGGTGGTATCACAATAGTGAGGACGGGTGTAGAGCGTAAGGCGTGGACATGGTGGTATCACAATAGTGAGGACGGGTGTAGAGCGTGAGGCGGGGACATTGTGGTATCACAATAGTGAGGACGGGTGTAGAGCGTAAGGCGTGGACATGGTGGTATCACAATAGTGATGACGGGTGTAGAGCGTGAGGGGTGGACATGGTGGTAACAATAGTGAGGACGGGTGTAGGGCGTGAGGCGTGGACATGGTGGTAGCACAATAGTGAGGAAGGGTGTAGAGCGTGAGGCATGGACATGATAATCACAATAGTGAGGACGGGTGTAGAGCGTGAGGTGTAGACATGGTGGTAGCACAATAGTGAGGACGGGTGTAGAGCGTGAGGCATGGACATGGTGGTAGCACAATAGTGAGGACGGGTGTAGAGCGTGAGGCATGGACATGGTGGTAGCACAATAGTGAGGACGGGTGTAGAGCGTGAGGCGTGGACATGGTGGTAGCACAATAGTGAGGACGGGTGTAGAGCGTGAGGCATGGACATGGTGGTAGCACAATAGTGAGGACGGGTGTAGAGCGTGAGGCGTGGACTCTGTGTTGTCACACAATATAATCACATCTAGTAACAGAACCTTTAATGGATGTTTTATACAAAAGTGAACATTCGCTCTGAAGTCTTAAAACCCTATAATTCAAGAAACTATTTCCTCCATACGAAATGCACGTGTAGATAGTGAGTCGTGGACACGGTGGTATCACAATAGTGAGCACGGGTGTAGAGCGTGAGTCGTGGACGCGGTAGTGTCACAATAGTGAGGACGGGTGTAGATCGTGAGTCGTAGACGCGGTGGTATCACAATAGTGAGGACGGGTGTAGATCGTGAGTCGTGGACACGGTGGTATCACAATAGTGAGGACGAGTGTAGATCGTGAGTCGTGGACGCGGTGGTACCACAATAGTAAGGACGAGTGTAGACCGTGAGTCGTGGACGCGGTGGTATCACAATAGTGAGGACGAGTGTAGAGCGTGAGTCGTGGACGCGGTATCACAATAGTGAGGACGGGTGTAGATCGTGAGTCGTGGACGCGACGGTATCACAATAGTGAGGACGAGTGTAGATCGTGAGTCGTGGACGCGGTGGTATCACAATAGTGAGGACGGGTGTAGAGCGTGAGTCGTGGACGCGGTGGTATCACAATAGTGAGGACGGGTGTAGAGCGTGAGTCGTGGACACGGTGGTATCACAATAGTGAGGACGGGTGTAGAGCGTGAGTCGTGGACGTGGTGGTATCACAATAGTGAGGACGGGTGTAGAGCGTGAGGCGTGGACATGGTGGTAACACAATAGTGAGGACGGGTGTAGATCGTGAGTCGTGGACACGGTGGTATCACAATAGTGAGGACGATTGTAGATCGTGAGTCGTGGACGCGGTGGTAACACACAATAGTGAGGACAGGTGTAGATCGTGAGTCGTGCACGCGGTAGTGTCACAATAGTGAGGACGGGTGTAGATCATGAGTCGTGGACGGGGTGGTAACACACAATAGTGAGGACGGGTGTAGAGCGCGAGTCGTGGACATGGTGGTATCACAATAGTGAGGACGGGTGTAGATCGTGAGGCGTGGACTCTGTGTTGTCACACAATATAATCACATCTAGTAACAGAACCTTTAATGGATGTTTTATACAAAAGTGAACATTCGCTCTGAAGTCTTAAAACCCTATAATTCAAGAAACTATTTCCTCCATACGAAATGCACGTGTAGATAGTGAGTCGTGGACACGGTGGTATCACAATAGTGAGCACGGGTGTAGAGCGTGAGTCGTGGACGCGGTAGTGTCACAATAGTGAGGACGGGTGTAGATCGTGAGTCGTAGACGCGGTGGTATCACAATAGTGAGGACGGGTGTAGATCGTGAGTCGTGGACACGGTGGTATCACAATAGTGAGGACGAGTGTAGATCGTGAGTCGTGGACGCGGTGGTACCACAATAGTAAGGACGAGTGTAGACCGTGAGTCGTGGATGCGGTGGTATCACAATAGTGAGGACGAGTGTAGAGCGTGAGTCGTGGACGCGGTATCACAATTGTGAGGACGGGTGTAGATCGTGAGTCGTGGACGCGATGGTATCACAATAGTGAGGACGAGTGTAGATCGTGAGTCGTGGACGCGGTGGTATCACAATAGTGAGGACGGGTGTAGAGCGTGAGTCGTGGACGCGGTGGTATCACAATAGTGAGGACGGGTGTAGAGCGTGAGTCGTGGACACGGTGGTATCACAATAGTGAGGACGGGTGTAGAGCGTGAGTCGTGGACGTGGTGGTATCACAATAGTGAGGACGGGTGTAGAGCGTGAGGCGTGGACATGGTGGTAACACAATAGTGAGGACGGGTGTAGATCGTGAGTCGTGGACACGGTGGTATCACAATAGTGAGGACGATTGTAGATCGTGAGTCGTGGACGCGGTGGTAACACACAATAGTGAGGACAGGTGTAGATCGTGAGTCGTGCACGCGGTAGTGTCACAATAGTGAGGACGGGTGTAGATCATGAGTCGTGGACGGGGTGGTAACACACAATAGTGAGGACGGGTGTAGAGCGCGAGTCGTGGACATGGTGGTATCACAATAGTGAGGACGGGTGTAGATCGTGAGTCGTGGGCGCGGTGGTAACACAATAGTGAGGACGGGTGTAGATCGTGAGTCGTGGGCGCGGTGGTAACACAATAGTGAGGACGGGTGTAGATCGTGAGTCGTGGACGCGGTGGTAACACACAATAATGAGGACGGGTGTAGATCGTGAGTCGTGGACCCGATGGTATCATACAATAGTGAGGACGGGTGTAGAGCGTGAGTCGTGGACGCGGTGGTATCACAATAGTGAGGACGGGTGTAGATCGTGAGGCGTGGACATGGTGGTACACAATAGTGAGGACGGGTGTAGATCACGAGTCGTGCACGCGGTGGTAACACACAATAGTGAGGACGGGTGTAGAGCGTGAGTCGTGGGCGCGGTGGTATCATACAATAGTGAGGACGGGTGTAGATCGTGAGTCGTGGATGTGGTGGTAACACACAATAGTGAGGACGGGTGTAGAGCGTGAGTCGTGGGCGCGGTGGAGTCACACAATAGTGAGGACGGGTGTAGATCGTCAGTCGTGGATGCGGTGGTATCATACAATAGTGAGGACGGGTGTAGATCGTGAGTCGTGGGCGCGGTGGTATCATACAATAGTGAGGACGGGTGTAGAGCGTGAGTCATGGACGCGGTGGTAACACACAATAGTGAGGACGGGTGTAGATCGTGAGTCGTGGACCCGGTGGTATCACAATAGTGAGGACGGGTGTAGGTCGTGGGCGCGGTGGTAACACACAATAGTGAGGACGGGTGTAGATCGTGAGCGCAGTGGTAACACACAATAGTGAGAACGGGTGTAGATCGTGAGTCATGGACCCGGTGGTATCATACAATAGTGAGGACGGGTGTAGAGCGTGAGTCGTGGACGCGGTGGTATCACACAATAGTGAGGACGGGTGTAGAGCGTGAGTCGTGGACATGGTGGTATCACAATAGTGAGGACGGGTGTAGATCGTGAGTCGTGGGCACGGTGGTAACACACAATAGTGAGAACGGGTGTAGATCGTGAGGTCGTGGGCGCGGTGGTAACACACAATAGTGAGGACGGGTGTAGATCGTGAGTCGTGGACGCGGTGGTAACACACAATAGTGAGGACGGGTGTAGATCGTGAGTCGTGGACCCGATGGTATCATACAATAGTGAGGACGGGTGTAGAGCGTGAGTCGTGGACGCGGTGGTATCACAATAGTGAGGACGGGTGTAGATCGTGAGGCGTGGACATGGTGGTACACAATAGTGAGGATGGGTGTAGATCATGAGTCGTGGACGCGGTGGTAACACAATAGTGAGG
Organism: Phyllobates terribilis; assembly: GCF_046119375.1. Classification (NCBI taxonomy): domain Eukaryota; kingdom Metazoa; phylum Chordata; class Amphibia; order Anura; family Dendrobatidae; genus Phyllobates; species Phyllobates terribilis. The sequence continues at coordinate 61,272 of NW_027362994.1, forward strand.
ACGGGTGTAGAGCGTGAGTCGTGGGCGCGGTGGTATCATACAATAGTGAGGACGGGTGTAGATCGTGAGTCGTGGATGTGGTGGTAACACACAATAGTGAGGACGGGTGTAGAGCGCGAGTCATGGACGCGGTGGTAACACACAATAGTGAGGACGGGTGTAGATTGTGAGTCGTGGGTGCGGTGGTAACACAATAGTGAGGACGGGTGTAGATCGTGAGTCGTGGGCGCGGTAGTGTCACAGTAGTGAGGACGGGTGTAGAGCGTGAGTGGTGGGCGTGGTGGATTCACACAATAGTGAGGACGGGTGTAGATCGTGAGCGCGGTGGATTCACACAATAGTGAGGACGGGTGTAGATCGTGAGTCGTGGGCGCGGTGGATTCACACAATAGTGAGGACGGGTGTAGAGCGTGAGTCGTGGGCACGGTGGATTCTCACAATAGTGTGGACGGGTGTAGATCGTGAGTCGTGGGCGCGGTGGATTCACACAATAGTGAGGACGGGTGTAGATCGTGAGTCGTGGGCGCGGTAGAGTCACACAATAGTGAGGACGGGTGTAGATCGTGAGTCGTGGGCGCGGTGGTAACACACAATAGTGAGAACGGGTGTAGATCGTGAGTCGTGGGCGCGGTGGTAACACACAATAGTGAGGACGGGTGTAGATCGTGAGTCGTGGGTGCGGTGGAGTCACACAATAGTGAGGACGGGTGTAGATCGTGAGTCGTAGGCGCGGTGGTAACACACAATAGTGAGGACGGGTGTAGATCGTGAGTCGTGGGTGCGGTGGAGTCACACAATAGTGAGGACGGGTGTAGATCGTGAGTCGTGGGCGCGGTGGAGTCACACAATAGTGAGGACGGGTGTAGATCGTGAGTCGTGGGCGCGGTGGAGTCACACAATAGTGAGGACGGGTGTAGATCGTGAGTCGTGGGTGCGGTGGAGTCACACAATAGTGAGGACGGGTGTAGATCGTGAGTCGTGGGCGCGGTGGAGTCACACAATAGTGAGGACGGGTGTAGATCGTGAGTCGTGGGCGCGGTGGAGTCACACAATAGTGAGGACGGGTGTAGATCGTGAGTCGTGGGTGCGGTGGTAACACACAATAGTGAGGACGGGTGTAGATCGTGAGTCGTGGGTGCGGTGGAGTCACACAATAGTGAGGACGGGTGTAGAGCGTGAGTCGTGGGCGCGGTGGAGTCACACAATATAACATCTAGTAACAGAACGCTTCCTTTAATGGATGTTTTATACAAAAGTGAAGCCATAAAACCCTATAATACAAGAAACAATATTTCCTCCGTCCACATCGCACAATTTCCTTCTCACAGAGCAGCAGTAACAGAACGCTGCAGATTCTCTGCAGAAACCTTTGGTGCCGTCTACACGACAGGAACGAGGCCACATTTTACCATTTGTACCACAAGTCCCCGAACAACAGACAAGAAACACGAGGACATGAACAGAAGGACAAAAGAAATCAGGAATCTCCTCCGTGTAACCAGAAGTGGGATCAGCGGAGACTCGTCCTCGCACACCTTATCCAGACATGGCGGCCGCCAGCGCCTTCACTTCAAAGGCCTCCGGAGGAATGGCACCCCGACTCTGTAAAGGGAAACCGATAATAAAGGAAAACCAAATCATACGTGTAAACCTGGAGACCAGACAGAAGCATCATTTACCCCTTTATACAGTCAGGGGGTGAGCGCTCTTAAAGGGGTTCTCCATTTATATGGAGATAAACATTAAATGGATTCTCTTATCAAGACGACTGCTCTCTATATACCGTATTAGTGCTTATAGATATTATAGAGGGGTCTCCCGCCCCGAACCCCCAGCTGTGAGCTAGAATAATACCTGGCCCCACCATCCCCCCCGGTGCATAACGTCCGGCACCATCTTGCCCCCCCCCGGTGTATAATGTCCTGCCCCATCTCGTCCCCTCCCCGGATGTATCATGTCCGGTCCCATCTCCCCCCTTCCTGGTGTATAACATCCAGCCCCATTGCTCCTCCTGTGCATAACGTCCGGCACCATCTTGCCCCCCCGGTGTATAATGTCCTGCCCCATTTCGTCCCCTCCCCGGATGTATCATGTCCGGTCCCATCCCCCCCCTTCCTGGTGTATAACATCCAGCCCCATTGCTCCTCCTGTGCATAACGTCCGGTCCCATCGACCCCCGATGCATAACGTCTGGCCCTTCCCCCTGCTGTGCATAACATTCAGTGCCATCGCCCCCCATGCATAACTTCCGACCCCATCGTCCCCCGGTGTAACATCTGGTCCCGTTGCGGTGTGATGTCTTCTGGATGAAGGGGCAACAATTCCCACCAATGCCTCCAAAATCTTATAGAAATCCTTCCCAGAAGAGCAGAAGCCGTTCTATCTGTGGAGGAGCGACTCCATATTAATGTCTATGGGTGTAAGATGGGAGGTGAGAGCTCCCTGGAGGTGAATGTGGAGGGGGCACATACTTTTCTCCAGATATTGTATGTACAGTGATTCCATAGAGCAAGAACTGATCTTTGCAGCTGTAATCAGCTCTGGCCAATAGAGGGCAGCACTGAACCTCTAAACACCTCCACAGGACACATGCAAAGACCTTCAGAGATACAGTGCAGGTGTCGGCTTCAGGTCACTGGAGACAGTCAGCAAGTAGGTTGCTTAATAAAACCATTTACCTTCAGGTGATGAAACACTTTCTTTGCTTGATGCACATCCCAGTTGTTGTCGTCAAGACATCTGTATGGGGAAAAGAGATTTTATCAAAAGACACCGACCACGGCGGCAGGAAGCCCATCGCCCGTGGCTGGTGTCACCTAAAGTTACATGATATAGAGGCAAAACCTCAGCTGTGAGAAGTGTCGGGGCTGCACAGGTTTTCAGTACCTTAATGGAAAGTGAAATGTTCCTATTCAGTGACAGAAAGCAGAGATCTTGGATACAAAGTGTATGATGAGGTTACAGAACCCCCCGCGCCCAGTGCCGCGCACCGCGGTCTCACTCACTTCAGAGCCCAGTCCGGCTTCATCCTCGTGTACGCGGAGAATGAGTGGACGGTGTACCTGGCGGCGGCGGAAGGGGCTTTCTCGCAGATCGCTGGGACAGGTTTGGGGGGCTCAAGTGATGGCGTTTCTTGCGGACCCCCGTATGCATTCAGTATAACCATCTGATCATTCAAAATCTGAGCGCTGGAAAAAGAGGAAAACAAAAAAGTAACTGAATTATTAGTGATTTCAATATCTCGGCTTGCTTTCAGTGAATGGGACCATGTTTGTTACACAGACCGGATTCCTCTCACTGCTAATCATTTACTAACTGGGGTCTACGCAATATGCTGTACAGATTTTATGCCTCGCGATGTAATTAAGAATATTCTCATTCATTGATGGCAAGCAGAGATCTGAAAACGCTGAAAAAATAGAAATATAAATTACCGTATATGCTCGAGTATAAGCCAAGGCACCTAATTTTACCACAAAAAACTGGGAAAACTTATTGACTTGAGTATAAACCCTAATTTGGGAAATGCAGCAGCTACTGGTAAATTTCCCCATCCTGGTACGCATGGCCCCCTCATCCCCAATCCTGGTATGCATGGACCCCTCATCCCTAATTCTGTTGTGCATGGCTCCCTCATCCCCAATCCTGGTACGCATGGCCCCCTCATCCCCAATCCTGGTACGCATGGCCCCCTCATCCCCAATCCTGGTACGCATGGCCCCCTCATCCCCAATCCTGGTACGCATGGCCCCCTCATCCCCAATCCTGGTACGCATGGCACCCTCATCCCCAATTCTGTTGTACATGGCCCCCTCATCCCTAATCCTGGTATACATGCCCCCCTCATCCCCAATCCTGGTATGCATGGCAGCCCTCATCCCCAATCCAGGTATGCATGGCAGCCCTCATCCCCAATCCAGGTATGCATGGCAGCCCTCATCCCCCAATCCAGGTATGTATGGCACCCCTCATCCCCCAATCCTGGTATGTACGGTACCCCTCATCCCCCAATCCTGGTATGCATGCCCCCCCATCCCCAATCCTCGTATGCATGGCACCCTCATGTCTAATCCTGGTATGTATGGTCCCCTCATCCCCAATCCTGGTATGCATGGCCTCCTCATCCCCAATCCTGGTATGCATGGCACCCCTATCCCCAATCCTGGTATGTGTGGGCCCCCTCATCCCCCAATCCGGGATTGTATGCCCCCCATCCCCAATCCTGGTATGCATGGCCTCCTCATACCCAATCCTGGTATGTATGGCCTTCCCATCCCCAATCCTGGTATGTATGGACCCCCTCATTCCCCAATCCTGGTATGCATGGCCGCATTACTGCACACACAAAAAAATAATCAAACACTGAAGGTACGTGCACACGATCAGTAATTGCTGCGGATTGTACGCTGCGCACTTGCGCTGCGTGCAATCCGCAGATGCCAGATGTTATAGAATAGTGGATGGGATTTATACAGATCCCATGCCCACTATGCGTCTCCATACACCTGCGGCTCACCCGCAGACACGGACATGCGGCGCGTCTTCCCAGACCTCAGTATGTCAATTTCTCTTGCGGAGACACTAGTCTCCGCAAGAGAAATTCTATCAGTGCAATGTATAGGATGCGGTGAATCCGCATGGCTCAATGAACACATGCGGATTTACCAGCGTGCAGCGCTTTGGACGCAGCATAAAGTATGCTGCGTTCAAAGCGCTGCCAATAACGCCCATGTGCACATACCCTTATACTCACCTTCCTTCCTCACCTCTGCTCTGCGTCCTTTTCTGCTGCAGCAGCTCATGTCAGCATCTGAGCAGCGCATGACGTCACTGCCATGCGCTCTCAGACGCTGAGCTGCTGGCACATTCACTCCTCTCCACCCCGGGACTATGGGCGTGGAGAAGAGTGAATATGCACTCTCTTTAGTAGCGGGCACTGTCAGCAGGAACTGCGGCTCAACGCTTCTCTGTGTCCGCTACTAAAGAGAATGAATATTCATTCTTCTCCACGCCCATGGGAGTGGAGAAGAGGGAATATTAATTTCTCTTTAGCGCGGGCACACGTGGTAGCTGCAGCAGCGGCTACTGCGTGTGCCCTGCTCCTCCACCGTCGCAACCTCCCCCAGCACTATCCACCACCAGAATTTCTATATACTCGAGTATATACCAGAGTATAAGCCGAGAGGGGCTTTATCAGAACAAAAAATGTGCTGAAAAACTCGGCTTATACTCGAGTATATACGGTATATTAAAAATCTGGTGAATTACATGATGATTGGAAGAGATGAGATCAATCATAACCTATGCAGCGGATACCACCACTGGCGGCCTCAGTATTCCTGTAGCCAGAAGACCACCGCCAGGAGGAGTTAACAGAGCGGCCGGTCATACATGCACCCTGCCTCCGCCAGGAGGAGTTAACAGAGCGGCCGGTCATACATGCACCCTGCATCCGCCAGGAGGAGTTAACAGAGCGGCCGGTCATACATGCACCCTGCATCCGCCAGGAGGAGTTAACAGAGCGGCCGGTCATACATGCACCCTGCCTCCGCCAGGAGGAGTTAACAGAGCGTCCGGTCATACATGCACCCTGCCTCCGCCAGGAGGAGTTAACAGAGCGGCCGGTCATACATGTGTAGCACCCTGAGGGCTCGGCTGCTACAGGGGTATTGCACCTCGACCCAGAGGTGTGATATTCCACTCCCGGGTAAGGATGGAGTGTGGACCAGGACTCAGTAAGCTGCATACACCACACACACCCCATTTCCGAGGGACAGCTCTACGGGGCTCCCATTTATATATATATGTAGGCACAACTGACCATGTCCCTGGCTGGAGTGGGGAGGGGGAGGAAAACCCAGTGGTGTAGGAGCAGATAGGGGTGGCTCTCTGGGCATAGGTAGGAGCCCATTGGTTGCTAGTCACCTGGGCTCACACATAGAGGGAGGTATATAAGGTGGGCACCATCTTAGAGTAGTCAGTTCAGTCCAGTCAGGAGGAGAAGAGAGAAGGAGAGTTCAGCCAGAGAGGGCTGACAGGGAGCTGTGGCTCAGTCTGGGCCCAGCTCCACGAGGCCGGCCTGGAGTGGAGGCCAGAGCCAGAGGAGAGGAACAGAAACAGCAAGGAACTGGAACAGAAAGGAAACAAGGAACAGCACATTAAGAGAGGCTCAGAGACACCAGAGAAGAAGGGACCCCATAGGCCCAGGAGAGTGCGGGTGAAGGGTTGGCAGAGCAGGGTACCGGAACCCAAATTGGTGGAGGCAACAAATTCCTCAGCCAAAGACCGAAGGTTGTGACCACATCTTGGTGCGACCCCTCACTACATCCACCAGGAAAGCATACCACATAGGGTCAGGGAAACCGGAGAGAGGTTTCGCCAAGAGAAGGCCCGAGGAAGCTGGACAAAGGTGGGTCACTGGTGGGGACGGCCAGAGCAAGAAAGAGAAGGGAGCCCTGTGCCACGCTCTGGAATTGCCTGGGAGTTGGTCGAGCCCCTTGCCTGGTGGACGCAGCACGGCTTGGGCAGTCACCGCCGGTACAGACGTGACTAGGACCAGTAAAGAACTGTGAGTAAAGCATTGGAAACTGCAACCACACGTCTCTGTGTTTCATCGCCGCACCAGCACCATTAGTACTGGGACGCTCACACCATCACTCCCATCATGCACACTAGCTGCCCTGAGGCAATGCTTCTCCCGTGGGGAGTTATCCCATACTTGGCTGCGCATACAACATCAGCAGTCTGCGGCACAGCGGCGGTCTCCACTGACCGCAATCCACGGGTAGCGTAGTCGGACACTTATTATTACACTAAGACTGCCACTGGTTTGAAAGCCCTGGGCACGGACCGGGTCACCGCCACTGAAGACTACAACCCCCAGCGATAGTCTTCCGTGGCGATAGGTGATATTACAGCTCACCTCCTCTTCCTGTACAATGACTGATAACACCTCTATATATAGTAGATTACACAGGATCCACCATTCACAATAGGTGATATCACAGCACACCTCCTCCTCCTGTATAATGACTGATAACACCTCTATATACAGTAGATAACACAGGATCCACCATTTACAATAGGTGATATCACAGCTCACCACCTCCTCCTCCTGTACAATGAATGATAACACCTCTATATACAGTAGATAACACAGGATCCACCATTTACAATAGGTGAGATCACAGCTCACCCCCTCCTCCTCCTGTACAATGACTGATAACACCTCTATATACAGTAGATAACACAGGATCCACCATTTACAATAGGTGAGATCACAACTCACCTCCTCCTCCTTTATAATGACTGATAACACCTCTATATACAGTAGGTAACACAGGATCCACCATTCACAATAGATATCACAGCTCAACTCCTCTTCCTGTATAATGACTGATAACACCTCTATATACAGTAGGTAACACAGTATCCACCATTCACAATAGGTGAGATCACAGCTCACCCCCTCCTCCTCCTGTACAATGACTGATAACACCTCTATATACAGTAGATAACACAGGATCCACCACTCACAATAGGTGAGATCACAGCTCACCTCCTCCTCCTGTACAATGACTGATAACACCTCTATATACAGTAGATAACACAGGGGACCCACCATTCACAATAGGTGATATCACAGCTCACCTCCTACTGTACAATGACTGATAACACCTCACCTCCTCCTGTACAATGACTGATAACACCTCTATATACAGTAGATAACACAGGGGACCCACCATTCACAATAGGTGATATCACAGCTCACCTCCTCATCCTGTATAATGACTGATAACACCTCTATATACAGTAGATAACACAGGATCCACCATTCACAATAGGTGAGATCACAGCTCACCCCCTCCTCCTCCTATACAATGACTGATAACACATCTATATACAGTAGATAGCACAGGATCCACCATTCACAATAGGTGATATCACAGCTCACCTTCTCCTCCTGTACAATGACTGATAACACCTCTATATACAGTAGATAACACAGGATCCACCATTCACAATAAGTGTCATCACAGCTCACCTCCTCCTGTACAATGACTGATAACACATCTATATACAGTAGTTAACACAGGGGACCAAACATTCACAATAGGTGATATCACAGCTCACCTCCTCCTCCTGTATAATGACTGATAACACCTCTATATACAGTAGGTAACACAGGATCCACCATTCACAATAAGTGATATCACAGCTAACCTCCTCCTCCTATACAATGACAGATAACACCTCTATATACAGTACATAACAAAGGGGACCCACCATTCACAATAGGTGGTATTACAGCTCACCTTCTCCCCCTGTATAATGACTGATAACACATCTATATACAGTAGGTAACACAGGATCCACAATTCACAATAGGTGATATCACAGCTCACCTACTCCTCCTCCTGTACAATGACTGATAACACCTCTATATACAGTAGTTAACACAGGATCCACCATTCACAATAGGCGATATCACAGCTCACCTCCTCCTCCTCCTGTACAATGACTGATAACACAGGATCCAACATTCACAATAGGTGAGATCACAGCTCACCCCTTCCTCCTCCTGTACAATGACTAATAACACCTCTATATACAGTAGATAACACAGAGGACCCACCATTCACAATAGGTGATATCACAGCTCACCTCCTCTTCCTGTATAATGATTGATAACAAATCTATGTACCGCAGGTAACACAGGATCCTCCATTCACAATAGGTGATGTCACAGATCACCTCCTCCTCCTGTACAATGAATGATAACACCTCTATATACAGTAGATTACACAGAATCCACCATTCACAATAGGTGAGATCACAGCTCACCTCCTCCTCTGTACAATGACTGATAACACCTCTATATACAGTAGATAAAACAGGATACACCATTCACAATAGGCGAGATCACAGCTCACCTCTTCCTGTACAATGAATGATAACACCTCTATATACAGTAGATAACACAGGGGACCCACCATTCACAATAGGTGGTATTACAGCTCACCTCCTCCCCTGTACAATGACTGATAACACCTCTATATACAGTAGATAACACAGGATCCACCATTCACAATAGGTGATATCACAGCTCACCTCCTCCTCCTCCTGTACAATGACTATTAACACCTCTATATACAGTAGATGACACAGAGGACCCACCATTCACAATAGGTGATGTCACAGCTCACCTCCTCCTCCTCCTGTACAATGACTGATAACACCTCTATATACAGTAGGTAACACAGGAGACCCACCATTCACAATAGGCGATATCACAGATCACCTCCTCCTCCTGTACAATGAACGATAATACCTCTATATACAGTAGATTACACAGGATCCACCATTCACAATAGGTGATATCACAACTCACCTCCGGCTCCTGTACAATGAACGATAACACCTCTATATACAGTAGATTACACAGGATCCACCATTCACAATAAGTGAGATCACAGCTCACCTCCCCCTCCTGTACAATGAATGATAACAACTCTATATACAGTAGATTACACAGGATCCACCATTCACAATAAGTGAGATCACAGCTCATCTCCTCCTCCTCCTGTACAATGACTGATAACACCTCTATATATAGTAGATAACACAGGATCCACCATTCACAATAGGTGACATCACAGCTCACCTCCTCCTCCTGTACAATGACCGATAACACCTCTATATACAGTAGATAACACAGGATCCACCTTTCACAATAGGTGATATCACAGCTCACCTACGCCGCCTGTACAATGAACGATAACACCTCTATATACAGTAGATTACACAGGATCCACCATTCACAATAGGTGACATCACAGCTCACCTCCTCCTCCTCCTCTACAAGGACTGATAACACCTCTATATACAGTAGATTACACAGGATCCACCATTCACAATAGGTGATATCACAGCTCACCTCCTCCTCCTGTACAATGAATGATAACACCTCTATATACAGTAGATAACACAGGATCCACCATTCACAATAGGTGATGTCACAGTTCAACTCCTCCTCCTGTACAATGAATGATAACACCTCTATATACATTAGATTACACAGGATCCACCATTCACAATCGGTAAGATCACAGCTCACCCCCTCCTCCTCCTGTACAATGACTGATAACACCTCTACATACAGTAGATAACACAGGGGACCCAACAATCACAATAGGTGGTATTACAGCTCACCTCCTCCTCCTCCTGCACAATGACTGATAACACCTCTATATACAGTAGATAACACAGGATCCACCATTCACAATAGGTGATATCACAGCTCACCTACGCCGCCTGTACAATGAACGATAACACCTCTATATACAGTAGATTACACAGGATCCACCATTCACAATAGGTGACATCACAGCTCACCTCCTCCTCCTCCTCTACAAGGACTGATAACACCTCTATATACAGTAGATTACACAGGATCCACCATTCACAATAGGTGATATCACAGCTCACCTCCTCCTCCTGTACAATGAATGATAACACCTCTATATACAGTAGATAACACAGGATCCACCATTCACAATAGGTGATGTCACAGTTCAACTCCTCCTCCTGTACAATGAATGATAACACCTCTATATACATTAGATTACACAGGATCCACCATTCACAATCGGTAAGATCACAGCTCACCCCCTCCTCCTCCTGTACAATGACTGATAACACCTCTACATACAGTAGATAACACAGGGGACCCAACAGTCACAATAGGTGGTATTACAGCTCACCTCCTCCTCCTCCTGCACAATGACTGATAACACCTCTATATACAGTAGATAACACAGGATCCACCATTCACAATAGGTGATATCACAGCTCACCTCCTCCTCCTCCTGTACAATGACTGATAACACCTCTATGTACAGTAGATAACACAGGATCCACTATTCACAATAGGTGAGATCACAGCTCACCTCCTCCTCCTTTACAATGACTGATATCACCTCTTTATACAGTAGATAACACAGGATCCACCTTTCACAATAGGTGATATCACAGCTCACCTCCTTCAACTCCTGTACAATGACTGATATCACCTCTATATACAGTAGATGACACAGGGAACACACCATTCACAATAGGTGATGTCACAGCTCACCTCTCCAACTGTACAATTACTGATAACACCTCTATATACAGTAGATAACACAGGATCCACAATCCACAAAAGGTGATATCACAGCACACCTCCTCATGCTCTACAATGACTGATAACACCTCTATATACAGTAGATGACACAGGGGACCATCCATTCACAATAGGTGATGTCACAGCTCACCTCCTCCTCCTCCTGTACAATGACTGATGAAACCTCTATATACAGTAGATTACACAGGATCCTCCATTCACAATAGGTGAGATCACAGCTCACCTCCTCCTCCTCCTGTACAATGACTGATAACACCTCTTTATACAGTAGATAACAAAGGGGACCCATCATTCACAATAGGTGGTATCACAGCTCACCTCATCCCCCTGTATAATGACTGATAACACCTCTATATACAGTAGGTAACACAGGATCCACCATTCACAATAGGTGATATCACAGCTCACCTCCTCCTCCTGTACAATGACTGATAACACCTTTTTATACAGTAGATAACACAGGATCCTCCATTCACAATAGGTGATATCACAGCTCACCTCCTCCTCCTGTACAAGGACTGATGACACCTCTATATACAGTAGATAACACAGGTTCCACCATTCACAATAGGTGGTATTACAGCTCACCTCCTCCTCCTATACAATGACGGATAACACCTCTATATACAGTACATAACAAAGGGGACCCACCATTCACAATAGGTGGTATTACAGCTCACCTTCTCCCCCTGTATAATAACTGATAACACCTCTATATACAATAGGTAACACAGGATCCACCATTCACAATAGGCGAGATCACAGCTCACCTCTTCCTGTACAATGAATGATAACACCTCTATATACAGTAGATAACACAGGATCCACCATTCACAAAATGAAATATCACAGCTCACCTCCTCCTCCTGTACAATGACTGATAACACCTCTATATACAGTAGATAACACAGGATCCACCATTCACAATAGGTGATATCACAGCTCACCTCCTCATGCTGTACAATGACTGATAACACCTCTATATATAGCAGATGACACAGGGGACCCACCATTCACAATAGGTGATGTCACAGCTCTCCTCCTCCTCCTCCTCCTGTACAATGACTGATAACACCTCTATATACAGTAGATAACACAGGATCCACCATTAACAATAGGTGAGATCACAGCTCACCTCCTCCTCCTGTACAATGACTGATAACACCTCTATATACAGTAGGTAACACAGGATCCACCATTCACAATAGGTGAGATCACAGCTCACCTCCTCCTCCTCCTGTACAATGACTGATAACCTCTATATACAGTAGGTAACACAGGATCCACCATTCACAATAGGTGATATCACAGCTCACCTACTCCTCCTCCTGTACAATGACTGATAACACCTCTATATACAGTAGATAACACAGGATCCACCATTCACAATAGGTGATATCACAGCTCACCTCCTCATGCTGTACAATGACTGATAACACCTCTATATATAGCAGATGACACAGGGGACCCACCATTCACAATAGGTGATGTCACAGCTCTCCTCCTCCTCCTCCTCCTGTACAATGACTGATAACACCTCTATATACAGTAGATAACACAGGATCCACCATTAACAATAGGTGAGATCACAGCTCACCTCCTCCTCCTGTACAATGACTGATAACACCTCTATATACAGTAGGTAACACAGGATCCACCATTCACAATAGGTGAGATCACAGCTCACCTCCTCCTCCTCCTGTACAATGACTGATAACCTCTATATACAGTAGGTAACACAGGATCCACCATTCACAATAGGTGATATCACAGCTCACCTACTCCTCCTCCTGTACAATGACTGATAACACCTCTATATACAGTAGATAACACAGGATCCACCATTCACAATAGGTGGTATTACAGCTCACCTCCTCCTCCTCCTGTTCAATGACTGGTAACACCTCTATATACAGTAGATAACACAGGGTCCACCATTCACAATAGGTGAGATCACAGCTCACCTCTTCCTGTACAATGAATGATAACACCTCTATATACAGTAGATAACACAGGATCCACCATTCACAATAGGTGGTATTACAGCTCACCTCCTCCTCCTCCTGTTCAATGACTGGTAACACCTCTATATACAGTAGATAACACAGGATCCTCTATTCACAATAGGTGAGATCACAGCTCACCTCCTTCTCCTCCTCCTGTACAATGACTGAAAACACCCCTATGTACAGTAGATGACACAGGGGACCAACCATTCACAATAGGTGATATCACAGCTCACCTCCTCCTCCTGTATAATGACTGATAACACCTCTATATACAGTAGATAACACAGGATCCACCATTCACAATAGGTGATATCACAGCTCACCTCCTCATGCTGTACAATGACTGATAACACCTCTATATACAGTAGATAACACAGGATCCACCATTCACAATAGGTGAGATCACAGCTCACCTCCTCCTCCTCCTGTACAATGAATGATAACACCTCTATATACAGTAGATGACACAGGGGATCCACCATTCACAATAGGTGAGATCACAGCTCACCTCCTCCTCCTCCTGTACAATGACTGA